>NW_025173193.1:0-1867 GCF_004010195.1 Chiloscyllium plagiosum | reverse complement strand
CTCTCATAAAAGAAACCCGGACAAAATAACCTCATAAAGCTGCAGCATTGTCATACTGGTTTGCACATCGAGCTGTCAAACAGGAACCAGGGGAAACCCAGTCAGGCCCTTGGCCCTGTCCAATTGGACGAAGAAGACGCCAATCAGTCCCTTGAGCCACTTACACAGGAACAGCAGGAGGCCATTCCCACCTCAATGCACTTACACGGGGGCAGAATGAGGTAATTTATGCTGATTCCTGATGAATTGTTATGCCCAAAATGTCGATTCTCCTGCTCAATTATGCTGCCTGATCTCGTGTGCTTTTCCAGCAATCGACTGTCTACTCTGATCTCCAGTATCAGCAGTCTTATGTGTCTCCTAATAGATGCTCTAACATGATGAACAAGTGGGGCAGAGGCTGCACAGAAAGACTGCTCCACGTTGTTCCTCCTGGGTCCGTTGCTCATGATGCACATGTGGGACTTTAATGTGGTTTTCTTGCGGTGAGGAGGGAAGCCATATGTCTTGTGTGAAGTCTCAAGAAGGCATCTTCCATCTCCAAGAAGACAGCCTGGTGTTCTCTATGTAGGGTGGAAGCTGGTGGGAATGGCTACCTGTTTCAGATGGAAGGTATTGTGGCTGCTTTTGGGGATTGTGAGCAACCTGACGTTCAGTACAGAATTCACTCGCCGACTGCACAATAACATGGGGAGAGTTAATTAAGGTATATAAACTATTAGGAAAGTCACGTTAGACTGATGAATGGACTCTCTAAGTTCAAATAATGGTGATCTTTCTCATGTTGATCTTGTCTAGTGCACGTCCTGTTCATTGTAACCTGTATGCCTTACTCTGTCCAAGTCTATTTCCACCTTATGATCTGCCTGGCCATGCTAACTATGATCTGCCTCCACTGCTCATAAATAAAGTGTTTCCCTGTACTGAGATACACGTGACAATAAATCAAACTAACCAATCCTGGGTAAAGTATGGAATTTCTATCCCTGACAATGTCTGTTTTGGAAATAAGTGATCGCTGCCACTCCTCGTGTTTCAGCATCACCATTTCTACATCACTCACAGCTCTACAGATTAAACACTCAGCTTCTTCACTCTATCCTCATCTTACCATCACCGGTGTCTGTGGTAACGGAATCATTCCTTACAAAGGACATCAAATCTGTACAGAGTGCCCCAAATGCTCTCTCAGCAAGGTTCTACAACAGCAGGAAGATGGCTTTACTTAAGTACTCGAATCATCTTACAATGAAGGACAGCATACCAGTCACTGCACCTGTTACTTACACATGGTTTGATTTGGAGCAGTCAGCATAGACTTGTGATTGGGAGATCATGCTTCTCAAATTTCTTAGAGTCCTTTGATGAAGTTATGAGGATGTTTGATGAGGGCAGAGTGATAGACGTAGTCTCTATGGATTTCAGTAAGGCCTTTGACAAGGTTCCACATGACAGGCTGCTCAGGAAGGTTACATCTCGTAGAATGCCGGGGGAACTGGCCAATTGGATACACAGTTGGCTTGCTGGTAGGAAGCAGAGGGTTTAGTGGAAGGATGCTTGTCAGACTGGAGGCTGGGTCCACTGCTGTTTGCTATCTATGATTTCGTTGAGAATGTACAAGGCATCATTAGTAAGTTTGCAGATGACACTAAAGTAATTGGGAGCATGATCAGTGAGGAAGTTTATCAGAAATTGCAGCAGGACCTTAATCAGGTGGGAAATTGGCTGAGAAATGGCAAATGGAATTTAATATAGATGTGTGAGGTCTTGCATTTTGGAAACTCAAATCAAGGGAGGGGTTTCATGGTGAATGGGAGGGTCTTAAGGGGTTCAATGGGCAGAGGGACCTTGGTATTCAGGTGCACGG
>NW_025173192.1:0-1867 GCF_004010195.1 Chiloscyllium plagiosum | reverse complement strand
AGCACAGACACCAGGCAGAGTTGGGGAGAGGGAGAGAGAAGAGGTTAGTGATCGACTTATAGAAGGTGATGCATTCAGTGAGAGTGGGAGAACATGAGCCTTTGTGGGAAGTGGATGCAGTAACAGAGAGAGAAAGTGAGGGTGGGGCCACAAAGTGCAGATGGTGGTATTTAGCCTGGTGGAGTGGGGAAGGTCACTGAACTCCTTCCTACACTGCTGTGAATTCACCCAGAAGGCTAGCACCTCACTGACTCAGGGGTCAGCCTCGGACCAAGCTGGCAGGGTCTGGTGTCATGGCCTCCCCTGCCAGTCCTGGAGTAAGATAATGTCCCTCTCCTGCACCATGTCATCCACGGGAACCTCAGCGGCTTGGCCACAAAGTGGGGCTCCAGGTTTACCGTGTCTGCCATGTCCAGGGCAGTTTAGGATTCACAATCCAAGAGTGTAATGATTTTTTTAAAGATGGCCACTCTAACAGGGAGGCCGGTGCATTCTGGGATAACCGGGCAGTGGGCAATTGTTATGATGAAGGGGAAAAATCATCACATTAGTGTCAGATGAGAGGGTGGTTAATGAAGCAGGTTGCGGATGGTATCATGAGAATATGCACTTCACCTTGTGGAGAGAAACCCTCAATGAAACTCGACTAAAATGAGACTTGATCAAATCATAAGATGTTTTCAGCCTCTAGCTAAATCAAAATAGGGATGCAATATGAAATAATCGGAACAACAAACTTGGAGCAGATAATTATACAGGAGATTAAAATCCTTAAAAAGGGGTAGCACAATGTTCCAGACTGTTAAAAGGAGCCGGGAAAATCCCCTGCCTTATAGTTACCTACATTATCCAATCCTTCCCGGATGCAAGGATGGTGCCTGAGGCCTGGAGAACGGCTAACACTGCAGCTTTGTTTCATGTGGAGCAAAGGACTAACTGATTAGGTCGCGGCGGGAATTCTGAGACAGTGGATAAACGGTTACTGAGGAAGTCCAAGGGATTCCAGGACAGTCGGTCTGGGGTTGTTCAAGGAAGATTGTGTGTAATTAACCTGACTGTGTCGGTTTGAGGCACTAACCTGTAACTGCATGTGACTTACTTGGACTTAACGAGAGATCTCATGGCAGACTGTTTAAAAACAGAAACTATGGGGTCCAGGTGAATGGAGCAAATAACCCAGAGAAGTGCAAGGGAAGGCATTTGGGGACATCATAGTAGAGAGGAATGTACAATAAATGAGAGTATAGTCAGTGTGGGCAGATAAATGAAGGAAGCTGGACAGATCAATAATCTTGTTCATGCAGCAATTGGCATTATTTCCTCTGTCAGCCAAAATACAGAATTTCAGAGCAGGAAGCTTATGCTGGAACTGTATAAATAATGAGTTCAGTCACAGCCTGGGGACTATGTGCATTTCTGGTCACCCCATCAGGTGAAAGGATGGAATTGGACTGGAGAGGTACAGAGAAGATCCGTTACCCTGTGACAGTGGAAGTGCAGTTATGAGGCAAGATAGGAACAGAGGATGCTGAGAGATTTGATTGGGGTGCACATATTGTCAGGGGTCTGGGTAGAAAAGGAGAGAACAGCTTGCTCCTGTTGTAGAATTGGGTTACCAGCGGTGAATATTAAATACATTTAGTTGAAATATTAGCGAAGTGCTGAGGAAGATTGTTATTTCACCCAGAGTATGGTCGAGATCAGGAAGTCACACATGGAAGCGGAGTAGAGGCAGAAACTCTCAACTCATTTTAAAAAGGTGCCGGGATCTCCACCTGAAGTCCAATCGTCTCTGGGGAGACAGAATCTAGGGCTTCAAAAATAACATTGCATCTTGTCCAATGTGGAGAGTGTGCAGAGTGGTTTC
>NW_025173191.1:0-1867 GCF_004010195.1 Chiloscyllium plagiosum | reverse complement strand
AACCTCTATAAGGTCACCCTCAGCCTCTGACGCAAGGGTTTAGAAAAGATTTACAAGGATGTTGCCAGGGTTGGAGGATCTGAGCTCTAGGGAGAGGCTGGCTATACCATTTAAATCTTGTCCTTGTAAGGGTGATTTTCTTTTACCTTTTTATTTGCCTTATACAGGTTTATCATTTCGCATTCTTTTATATAATTGAATGTGCCCCCATCTGCTCATTGTTCTAGCTAATCCACAGTGTCCTGCAATGTTATTTTTAATCCTTGTTACAGTTTGCCATAATAGCACAAGATTATATGTGAAGCTTTGCTTTCATTGTATTTGGTTTTACCTTTTTTTATTGTGGTTTGTCACTGCACCAATTCTGTTCTTGTCATGCATGGCTTTAAATTGTATGTTGTATCATTTCATTTGATGTTTGCTTATTCTTTTCATATTACCTTGAGTGCTGTTGTAACCACATTACTTGGTTTCATAGATGCCTTGCTGTCTTGTTTACCATTTTAGGCTTAAATTTGACCATGGCTGAATTGCATGTACAGATTTATGAATTTTATTTTTGACTTCCTGCAAATGCAAGGAGTTTTTAAGTTTGCTGCAGTATTTTTGGACCACGAGGTAAATGTTTATACTGGTACAACGCTCCAGGGAAAACAACCCTAGCCTGTTCAGCCTCTCCCTAGGGTTGAGTGTGTATGTGTATGAGAAGGTTTAATAGCTAACTTGCCAGTCTTTCTGATCAATGTTCTTTTGAACCAGTATGAGAGAAAAGTTTTCTGGAGCGATAATGAACATTTGTTTTGCAATGAGAGAGATTTACGACTGGACAGGGTAAGCATTGAAAAGTATTAGCCTTCCTTTGGTTTGGAAGATTCAGATTTTTAAAAAAATTCGTATGGGAAAGAATCCATGGCTTGGACAGCTCTTGGTTATGTTCACAGACATCCTCAGGAAGGTTATCCTGGAGATAGGAGTTAATTCAGAGCAGTTTGGAAATATGTCACCTCAATGTAAAGGCTTTTGTTTGATGTTTCCAGACCAGAGGTATTTGATTAGAATCTTGAGGAATTGTTTGAAGTTGAGAAAGTCTAAGCTCAATTGTGTGAATAATTAAGAATTAGGCTATCAAGTTCTCAAGATCAGGAATTGAAAGAGAAAGAGAAGTCAATCCTATTGTTGTTATAGAGAAGGGAGCTCACTTTGGTATTTGAGAATTGTGAAGTGATATTGTTAGGATGAATAGAATTGTGTCTTTGGGAAACTTTCAAACTGTGTTTCAAGCAAATAGCTTGGTTTATTTCATTTTGTCTTCCTTTCTTTTGGGACATGAACTTTTGTTTTATTGTTAAAACAAAATCCACTACATTGAGTTTGTGCGTTTCAGTGGAAGAACTTTATTTAAATAAATAAAAAGACACCTTATGATCTATCAAGCCATATTTCCACCTGAGATCTGACTTACCTGGTATAACATCAGCTGGGATTATTGTCCCATTACTATCAGGTTTTCCCTTGACTCTTGAGCGTGTGTCCATCAAAATCATATCATGGAACCCCTACAGAACAGAAGTAGGCCATTCAGCTCATCAAGTCCACACCGACCCTCCGAAGACCATCCCACCCAGACCCAACTGTATCCCGTAACTCCACAACTACCATGGTTAACCCACCTACCCAACACTTTGGACAATTTCAGCATGGCCAATCCAGCTAATCTGCAGATCTTTGTGACTGTGGGAGGAAACTGGAGCACCTAGCAGAAACACACACAGACACAGAGAGAATGTGATAACTCCACACAGACAGTCATCCAGGGCTAGAATCTAACCTGGGCCCCTGGTGCTGTGAGGCAGCAGTGCTGACCACT
>NW_025173190.1:0-1867 GCF_004010195.1 Chiloscyllium plagiosum | reverse complement strand
GAGCGGGGAGCAGACCGTGTGTGGGCCGAGTCCCAGAGCAGGGAGCAGAGCGAGTGTGGGCCGAGTTCCAGAGCAGGGAGCAGAGCGAGTGTGGGCCGAGTTCCAGAGCAGGGAGCAGAGCCAGTGTGGGCCAAATCCCAGAGCAGGGAGCAGAGCCAGTGTGGGCTGAATCCCGGAGTGGGGAGCAGAGCGAGTGTGAGCCAAGCCCCTGAACGGGGAGTAGAGCGAATGTGGCCGAGTCCCTGAGCGGAGAGCAGAGCGAGTGTGGGCTGTGTCCTGAGCGGGGAGCAGAGCGAGTGTGGGCCGACTCCCAGAGCGGGGAGCAGAGCGAGTGTGGGCCGACTCCCAGAGCGGGGAGCAGAGCGAGTGTGGGCCGACTCCCAGAGCGGGGAGCAGAGCGAGTGTGGGCCGAGTCCCAGAGCACAAGGAGAGCAAGCGTGGGCTGAGTCCCGGAACAGGGAGCAGAGCGAGTGTGGGCCGACTCCCAGAGCGGGGAGCAGAGCGAGTGTGGGCCGACTCCCAGAGCGGGGAGCAGAGCGAGTGTGGGCCGACTCCCAGAGCGGGGAGCAGAGCGAGTGTGGGCCGACTCCCAGAGCGGGGAGCAGAGCGAGTGTGGGCCGACTCCCAGAGCGGGGAGCAGAGCGAGTGTGGGCCGACTCCCAGAGCGGGGAGCAGAGCGAGTGTGGGCCGACTCCCAGAGCGGGGAGCAGAGCGAGTGTGGGCCGAGTCCCAGAGCACAAGGAGAGCAAGCGTGGGCTGAGTCCCGGAACAGGGAGCAGAGCGAGTGTGGGCCGACTCCCAGAGCGGGGAGCAGAGCGAGTGTGGGCCGACTCCCAGAGCGGGGAGCAGAGCGAGTGTGGGCCGACTCCCAGAGCGGGGAGCAGAGCGAGTGTGGGCCGACTCCCAGAGCGGGGAGCAGAGCGAGTGTGGGCCGACTCCCAGAGCGGGGAGCAGAGCGAGTGTGGGCCGACTCCCAGAGCGGGGAGCAGAGCGAGTGTGGGCCGACTCCCAGAGCGGGGAGCAGAGCGAGTGTGGGCCGAGTCCCAGAGCACAAGGAGAGCAAGCGTGGGCTGAGTCCCGGAACAGGGAGCAGAGCGAGTGTGGGCCGACTCCCAGAGCGGGGAGCAGAGCGAGTGTGGGCCGACTCCCAGAGCGGGGAGCAGAGCGAGTGTGGGCCGACTCCCAGAGCGGGGAGCAGAGCGAGTGTGGGCCGACTCCCAGAGCGGGGAGCAGAGCGAGTGTGGGCCGACTCCCAGAGCGGGGAGCAGAGCGAGTGTGGGCCGACTCCCAGAGCGGGGAGCAGAGCGAGTGTGGGCCGACTCCCAGAGCGGGGAGCAGAGCGAGTGTGGGCCGAGTCCCAGAGCACAAGGAGAGCAAGCGTGGGCTGAGTCCCGGAACAGGGAGCAGAGCGAGTGTGGGCCGACTCCCAGAGCGGGGAGCAGAGCGAGTGTGGGCCGAGTCCCAGAGCAGGGAGCAGAGCAAGTGTAGGCCGAGTCCCGGAGCAGGGAGCAGAGCGAGTATGGGGCGCGTCCCAGGGCGGGGAGCAGAGCCAGTGTGAGCCGAGTCCGGGAGCGGGGAGCAGAGCGAGTGTGGGCCGAGTCCCAGAGCAGGGAGCAGAGCAAGTGTGGGCCAAATCCCGGAGCAGTGCGAGTGTGGGCCGAGCCCCTGAGCGGGGCGCAGAGTGAGTGTAGGCCGATTCCCGGAGCGGGGAGTAGAGCGAGTGTGGGCCGAGCCCTGGAGCGGGAAGCAGAGCGTGTGTGGGCCGAGTCCCAGAGCGGGGATAAGAGCCAGTGTGGGCCGAATCCCAAAGCAGGGAGCAGGGAGAGTGGTGGCCGAGTCCCAGAGCAGGGAGCAGAGCGAGTGTGAG
>NW_025173189.1:0-1867 GCF_004010195.1 Chiloscyllium plagiosum | reverse complement strand
AGCGCCTTCTGGCCGGCCGGCCGGATGCTCACCCCCCTCCCTGCCAGAGGCTGGAACATTGCAAGCCCTCGGCTTAGCCTCCGGAGTTGACTTCAGGGGAGGGGGAGTGGGTGCGGTGGCACCACCATCAGCTGTTGGTATGGGCTGGGCAGCCTTCTGGGTGGGGCAGTTTTTTCTTATGTGCCCCACCTCATGGCACAGGTGGCACCGCGCGCCGTCTGCCGTCCAGAAGGCGCAGTAGGCCGCGCCCTCATGGAGGAGGGTGAATGAGCCCTCGGTGACCTCCTCCCGGGCCAGGCAAATGAACACCTGGCGGCGGAAGGAGTATATGTGTCTGAGGGCAGGGTCCTTAAGACCGAGCAGGAGTGGTTGGACACCCGACCGGATCTCCCCCAAGGTAGTGAGGTGGGGAAGGAGCTCACTCGAAATGAAGGGCGGGATGTTAGAGATCACGACCATCTGGGCCATAACCTCCAGAGGGTCGACAGGCAGATGTGTCCCGCCCACAGTGAGCCCCCTCTCCACGGCCAGGTGGACCTCCTGCTCGGCCTTAAGGAAAAACACAGCCTTCCCGTACATCCGGGCCACAGCGACGATGGCCAGTGGGCCCACCACACTAGCCATGGCCTTACTGCAGGCCTCGATGGACATGTTGGGGTGGGGATAGGCCTTTACCCCCAGGCGTTTGGTCAGGATCCTAAAGGGGGTTGCGGCCGGGGTTGGGACAGCCGAGCCCAAGGCAGCGGCTACCCCGGCGTAGGTGCGGCTGGGCCTGCGACCTTCAGGCTCACCATATTCTGCTGCTGAATGTTAGTAGGCCCCAGGCAGCAGCGGTGGAGGTGGGCCTCTGGCAGCAGTAGTGGTGGAGGTTGTGGGGAGGGGCCCAAGGCGAGTCCCAGGCAGTTGTGGTGGAGGCAGGCCTCAGGCAACAGCAGCAGTGGAGGTAAGCCTCTGGCAAGTCCTAGGCAGGCCCTTGGTCGCAGCGGTGGGGGCAGGCCTGTTGGGGAGGGTCCCCAAGGCACGTCCCAGGCAGCCCCAAAATTGAGTCCCAGGCAGCAGCAGTGGAGGTGGGCCTCTAGTAACAGCGGCAGTGGTGGAGGTCCTGGGAGGGGCCCCAAGGCAAGTCCCAGGCAGCAGCAGTGAGGCAGGCCCCAAGCAGCAACAGCTGAGGCAGATCCGGGCGGGGTCCCAGAGACCAGCAGTGGGAGTGGGCCCCAGGTCAGCAGCAACACTCCCTTGACCTGGGTGAGGCTCAGGCTGCAGCTCCAAAAGTAGGCCCCAGACTCAAAAGCTCTCACCTCCTTCTGCTTCTGCCTCCTCCTCCTCCTCTTCCTCCTTCTTCCTTCTTCCTCCCTCTCTCTCGATGTGGGGCAGCTAGTCCAGGGACCGTCCCCTTCAAGGAAGAGAGTCCTTGCACGTGTGCATACTCACACTGATCCAGCTCTCAAGATAGGAAAACACCCGGCTGGCCAGTGACAAACACTGCCCTTCACATCAAAGGGCAGTGCTGTGTGATCAAACAGTGAAGGGGAGGGGAGGGACTAAATCAAAATAGAGCTGGAGGGGGAAATAATGCACTCCACTCCCTGCAGCGCACACCTCTCCCTGAACAACTCCAGGGTGTTGGTGGACACCATGTGCTCCTTCTCCAAGGACACCCGGGCTCTAATGTAACCGCGGAAGAGGGGCAGGCAGTCGGCCCTAACGACCCCCTCAATGGCCTGCTGCCTGGACCTGTTGATGGCCAGTTTGGCCAGGACATTCCTGTTTTTATTTATTTATCTTTCCTTTTTCTCTTTCTTTTTTTCTTTCTCTCTCTTTTCTTTTCTCCCCTACACTACCACCTAAGTGCGGTAGTGCTTTTTTT
>NW_025173188.1:0-1867 GCF_004010195.1 Chiloscyllium plagiosum | reverse complement strand
GAGGGTCTTATATTCAGGAGGTGATGGATCCTTTCAGCCAGAACTTGTATCTCATCTTTCTCCTGTGGCAGCAATCAAGATGGGGAGTCTGTCAGCACCATTTCTCTTGCTGGCTTGTATTTCTGAGTGGAGTCATAACTCTGAAACCTCAAGAAAAGCCTCTGTCTTGTTGACATTTTATGAAGATGATTCTTGTCGGTCTGCTCCTGTGGATGGTGATCAATGTCCAGGATGAACTTTCTCCCAGAGAAATATGTATGAATTTCTCATATCCCTCCACGACTGCCAAAAGTGCTTTTTCTATGTGGTTTATCGGGTTTCAGCTGAGGGTTGAGACCGGGATACAGATGTTATTGGCTTTCCTTCTTGTTTCAGGGCTGTCCCAGCACCCTTTGGAGAAACAGCTCCTTATAGAGTGACAGATGGTTTCTGTTATAGTATGACAGGCTTATCCTACTTGAGATTCAATAAGAGTGTAACAGAAGGATCTAATATTTGTCCAGAAGCCAGATTTCCAGCAGGTTTTCCATGGACTGGGGGAATCACTCTCTGGTCCTGTGGACAGCGGGGAAGCGAAATGGGGAAAGGACACAGCTGAGACTTTCCACTGAACACTGAACCTGAACCTGTGCTCTTCAAAGTTCCCAGAAACATCCTTGAACGTTGACAATGGGGCTCAGTTGGCTAGAGAGCTGGTTTATAATGCAGAGTGATGCCAACAGTGTGGGTTCAATTCCTGCATGAATTGAGGTTCCCATAAAGGGCACTTCTCAACCTCTCCCTTCCCCTGTGCAGGGTGACCCTCAGGTTAAACCAGGACCAGTTGACTCTCTCTCTCCAATGGACCACTCAGCCTGTGGTGACATTACCTTGAACTCATTGAATATTCCCATCCTCTCCCAAATCCTTGCTAATTTTAGTTGGAGGAGAACCATGACAAATACCTCCCTAGTTTCTAATAGGTACAAACATCCACAGGGCTCCCTGCCTCTGAAATGTTCGAGCTAAGTGTTAATTTCCAGCTCCTTCTCCATGATTTACTTTGGATCCATTAGTCCAACACAAGGGCAGGTTGCAATCTGAATCTGACACATTCGAGTCTGAGTCCCAGTCAAGGGAGGAGCAGCTGAGTCACTTTCCCACTGCCCACCTCACAGTGTTTAATCTTCTCATGGATGGGACACAAACAACTCAGAACAGTCAGACTTTGTGTTTCTGATGGAGGTGGAGGATGGGCACAGGTATCTCACCCCATCCAATGTAAGTAATGGATGTTGGTCATTACATTATTTCCCTCGATCCTTGGCCTCCTCCTTCCTCATCTTCAGGATTATTTCCAGTCCATCCCTGACCCTGCTCAGTGAATTGGAGTGACTTTACACAGCTGTATTTCCTCATCTGTGTCCTCTTCACCCCCAACAATCAACTTCTCCACTTCCTCCAAATTACTGCCTTCCCTCCTCCCTCAAAGTATCCTGTGATACACTTTGGCATGTTTCATTGCTAAAGGTGCTATCTAAATACATGTTGTTGTTGTAGTGTTGCCAGCTCCCCATGCTGTTGCCCATGCACTGTACCAGGTTGTACATTCTCTTGTTGCTGTTCCTGTTGTCAGCAGCAGCAAAGCATCCGATCTCTGCCTTGGACAGTACGCAATATGGAGCAAACAGATGGAATAAAACTTGTCTCATTGATTGTAGCTCAGGGTGACCACTCTCTCAGTCAGAGTCATACTTTGTACCCTTGGAATTAAAGATAATCAGATGGCTGTTTGTTGAAATATTCTTTTCATGAAGATTTATATCCACATTGTTTTTGGGTAAACTGCTCATTTTTTCTGTGTCCAATGCTTTCCTCCTCCACACAG
>NW_025173187.1:0-1867 GCF_004010195.1 Chiloscyllium plagiosum | reverse complement strand
TAAAACGCGATAGAACACACAAGGTCAATTGTTGGAAACTGGGTTCAGAAGTGCGATGTTAGATGACTGTCTTGGATATAATGGACCGAGAGGACAGTCCCATTGCTATTAAAACTTTGTGATTCCCCATCATTTTGCAGCTGAACAAAAAGTCAACAGCCGTGTTAAGAAGTAAAATTGCAAGCATTGCGTGTGCATTCGCTTCTGCTGTGATTCTTGGGAATCAGCACACTCACTGCTAGTTCTTGGGTTTGATTCCCAGACAGGAATGCGGATTTAGCATTCTTCTAAAAACTGTGAACATGAACGTGAATTCCTGACTTTAAGAACAGCAAAGGGAGCAGCACTGCAAGTCTCAGTGAGCGTTTTACTTCGGTGAGTAAACCAAATGGGAGGAAGCGGTGTTATCCATTGTCTTGGCCTTCTCAGACTCAGTACTGCAACAACAAAAAAAAACACCTCATGTAAACATACACGTTCGTTGAAGATTTACCTTCTTGCATGCAGAAAGTTTGGTTCTCGACTTGGACAGCCTAGGAACAGAGTGCTTCATATCAAAATGGGATTCACACAATTAAGACAGGCATGAGAAAAAAATTCAGAGCAAATTACTGCAGATGCTGGAATCTGTACCAAAAATAATTTAAAATAAAATCTGGAAATCTCAGCGAATCAAGAAACCATGCAGAGATAGGAAGTCAATGTATCCAGTTTCCGAGCTGATGGGAAGGGTGGAGGTGGCAGTATTTATGCAATAGTTGGGAGAGAGGATGGCCTGCTGTGTGAGAAAGGATATTACTCGTTCGGGTTAAGCGATTGGCAACTGAGTAAAGCAGAACGATGGTGTGATTATGTACCCACTCCAACTCCTTCACTTTCTTTTCGGTTTACCTGTTACAGTCTCTCTCACCATGACTTCGCCCTTCCCCTACTCCAATGGGACTGTTCTTTCCAATCTGGCAAGTATACACACTATTGCACTGTCATTCTCGCGTACCAGCCGAATTCGGTTCAGCATGTGCTGTCGGGTCTGGCTCATTAAGTATATCTGAGGCTAAGAGAGACACGGATTTAATCAAAAAAGTTATGAAGAGTTTTGAAGAAGGCCAGTTGTGCAGTTCAGAATTATCCAATCAGACATGAGCTCATTGAATGGCAGAACTGACTCGGATTGAATGGCCTCTTTCTGCTACTACAATTAATTCTGTTTGTATGAATCTGCAAAGATGATCTGGGTAAAAATTGCCAAGTTAAAAGGGTGTAGAAGTACATGATGTTGTGAAACATTCAGAATCACTTCCCGACATGTTACAGACACAAATCAGCAGGTTTTGCCTTTCGTATATTTGGCTCAAAACAAGAACAGACGAGAGAACAAGAATGTGGTAGGCTGATGGTGGTTTGTGAGAAGCGACCGTGGGCTAAGTGGAGCGTGGATGAATGTGAACCTTGAAGGCCAGTTATCCTGTTACTCTGGTATACTGACCACACCAGATCAATCACCCAATAGACACTTCTTTGTGTATTGACCTTTGCACGTCTCACGTCGGTTCAGTACCCGAGTGGATCCACACACTTTTAACTTGGCAAACTTTACACAGATCATCTTTGCAGATTCATACAAACAGAATTAATTTTAGTAGCAGAAAGAGGCCATTCAACCCCAGTCTGTTTCGCCATTCAATGAGCTCATGTCTGATTGGATAATTCTGAACTGCACAACTGGCCTTCTTTTTTTTTATTAGAATCTAATCAGAATGTAAGCTGCAAAGGTGAGGTTGGAGATCAGAGCCTGATATTCCAATAATCGCTGCTATTACATGGCAACGGAAGTTGTTCCACATGAGGCTCAAACTCTCACCCTGAT
>NW_025173186.1:0-1867 GCF_004010195.1 Chiloscyllium plagiosum | reverse complement strand
TGGACAGCACAATATAGAGGGAGAATTACCCAGCACATTACATGAGCTGTACAATCACAGAAAACATTTGATGTAGCCGTGTGAAGGGGCTTGAACTCCTACCCACTGTCTTTCTGATTTTGAAATGCTTGATACCAGAATAAAAAGGGAACAACAGTATGCATCGAAACTTTGTTATAAAAGTAGATTATCATCTACAGACACAGACATACATACACACATAAGCAAATCATCTATGAACAACCCTTGCAGTGTTTAATGGATGAGTGCTGAGAGAGCTTTAATATGCAATGTGTGTCTTCCATGCTATACATGCGGACAGTGAGTTTGATATGGTAGTTTAAATGTAGTTTTCATCCGTCTTTAATCTTTTCTGTGACAGCCGTGGTTGTGTTTGACAAATATTCAACAGAAATGGGGGACAAAAATGCAGTCACTGCATTAGAGGCAGAATGCAATGCCATCAAACAGGGAGGAAGGCGATCCCTGTCTTTTTTCATGATGAGGAGGGATTGAAGCAGCTGGGCTTCAAACATGAAATGGAGGTTAATTTAAATGAGGCCTATACAATTCTGAAAAGACTAACTTAGAGCAAAGGGATAGGGAACCAGAAGCAGCCTGTTCAGCCAATGGAGTTTGGTCTTCCAAACAATGACATCATGGCTGAACTGATAATCCTCACCTCCACTTTCCAGCGTTTTAACTGTAAGCATTGATTCAATTACCAAATCAAAATCTGTCCATTTCAGCCTTCAAAATCCTGAATGACCCAACCTTGAAAGTCTTCTGTGGTAAAGAATTACACAAATTCTCTACATTCTGGGAGACAAAATTCTCTTCTGCCCGAAATTTGTGACCTCTAATTTAGACATTCTACTCCCTGGTCCGAAACTCTCCCACAAGGGGAAACAACATTTCTGCATTTACACCATCAAGTTTCCTGAAAATAATAGATGTTTCAGAATGTCAGTACTGAATCTTCTATGTTCTAGTGAGTATAGGCCCAAACAACTCAACCTCTACTCTCACGACTGTCCCTCCATCTTCAGGATCAGTTGACTAAACCTCATGTGGATTGTCTCTCTGTCCAATGTCCCTTTTCTTTCTGATATGAGTCCCAAGAACAGGTCACAATATTCCAGCTGTGGTAGGAATAGAGCTTCTTTTCAGTTTTAACAAACATTATAGTCATACAGATATCCAGCACAGAAACAGACCCTTCGGTCCAACTGCACTGACCAGATATCCCAATCTGACTGAGTACCATTTGCCAAACATTTGGCCAATCTTCCTCTAAATGTTACCTGTTCATACACCCATCCAGGTGCCTTTTAAAATGCAGTAATTGAACCCACCTCCACCACTACCGCTGGCAGCTTTTTCCACACATACACATGAAAAGGTTACCCCACAGGTTATTTTCAAACGTATCTCCTCTCACGTTAAACCGCTGTCCTCTCGTTTTGGACTCTCCCGCTCGAGGAAAAAGGCCTTGGCTATTCACCATATCAATGCCCGGCATGATTTTATAAGTCTTGTTCAGGCCACTCCTTAGCCTCCTTTTCTCTCACTGCAGGGAAAAGAGAAGCCCCAGCCTATTCAGCCTCAGCTTATAGCTTAAACACTCCAGTTCCAGCATCATTCTTGGAAATCTTTTCTACACCCTCTTAAGTTTCCTTCATAGAAACGGTCAGCCAGATTTGTCTATAAAAATTCTAAATGTGGCCTCACAAATATTCTGTCCAGCTGAGACATGACATCTCGACTCCTACACTTAACATTATGACCAATGAATGAAAGCGTGCCAAACACCTTTTTCCCCACCCTGTCTCCCTGTAACTCCACTTTCAAGGAATGATGCATCTGT
>NW_025173185.1:0-1867 GCF_004010195.1 Chiloscyllium plagiosum | reverse complement strand
ATTAACATCGGGTAAAGAAGAGCTTAATTGATAACTTTTAATATCCGGGAGAACTACTCCCCACAAACTGTGGGGTCGTTGTAATTTGGTTAACTTGACAAGAGGTCGCTTATGGTGACAAATCAGAGCTACATTATCCATTGAGTCTCCTAAATGTCTGCCTGGGAAACATCAAAGAAAGCATTCACACGGGGTATAGCAAACAAGGGAGGGAATTCATTTTAATAACAGCTATCCGACCTAGCCAGTCTATGGGAAGTGTCTCCCACCTTCGAAGGTCTTGTTTAATTTTGTCAAACAAATGCACAAATCCCACGTTAAATGTATGTTCAAAGACAGGATTAATGAATATACCTAAATAGGGAACATCACCATACCCCCTGGGACCATTGAAAAGGAAATCAGGATTCTCCCACGGCATCAGGTATTACCCTGAGTTCGCCCAGAGGGATGGCCTCCGACTTTGTAAAATCAATGGTATAGCCGGAAAAGGCACAAAACGAACTGATGCATTGCATGACTTGAGGTACCAAAACTGTGGTATTAACAAAAAAATAAGACCTTCATCAGCAGACAATGTGATCTTACGTGAATTCTATCCCACTTCTGTGGTAGATATGTTGGGGTCCCTGCAGATGGCCTTCGCCAGTGGCTCAATCACCAACGTAAACAACACTGGTGAAAGGGGTTAACCTTGTTGACTGCCTCTCGAAATATTAACTTTATGGGATTGCACACAGAGAATCACTTTCAAGGACCGTCACCCACTTGATAAAAACTTTGCCTAGACCAAACCATTCTACCGTATAGAAGAGATACAGCTACTCAACCCAAGAAAATGCATTCTCTGGATCTAAAGAGATCATTAAGACATGTATAAGTTGCTGTTGATCCGCTTGGATCATATTGAGCAGTCTCCTAACATTGTTGGAATATCTGCAGCCTTTTATAAGCCGGTATGGTACACTTTGACAATGGAAGGATAAAAAGTTTCCATCTGTAATGTAAGGGACTCATACAGAATTTTGATATCAACATTTAGAAGTGAGATGGGCCTATGAGAAGCACAATATTTCGGTGTCCACCTTTTCTTAAGAATAAGAGAGATATGAGCTTCTCTTAAGGATGGTGGGAGGCAGTCGTGACTGTGCGAGTGACTAAAATGGTAAGCATCGGCCCTGACAATAGGTTTATAAATTCCTCAAAAAAGTCACTTGGACATCCGTCTAGACCGGGCGCCTTTCCGCACAGAAGCTGCTTTATACCCTCCGGCACTGACAATGATGCATTAAGGCAAGATGCGCATTTGGGGGTTACCCCTGGAAGATCCAAGTTCTTGAAGAAAGATTCCAGCTTAATCCATCTATCCTCATAATGCTCAGTCTGATATAATTCGGAATAAAATCTCCGAAATGTTGCTTTAATCTTTATGGGATCGCAGGTCAGGGTCCCAGTACCTTCCCTAATTGAGGTAATGGCTTTGGGGGTCTCTCTTTCCTCGCAAGATAGGCTAAATACTTGCCTGGCTTATCACAATGCTCAAACAGCCTGTATTTTGCAAA
This sequence comes from Chiloscyllium plagiosum, assembly GCF_004010195.1. Taxonomy (NCBI): domain Eukaryota; kingdom Metazoa; phylum Chordata; class Chondrichthyes; order Orectolobiformes; family Hemiscylliidae; genus Chiloscyllium; species Chiloscyllium plagiosum. Next base: position 305 of record NW_025173185.1, on the reverse strand, counting down.
AGTAAGTTCCTTCTTTGGTGTCTGTGTGAGCATGGAATTCACTGCAAACCGAAGCGTTGTGATCCTCTGCAGCCTAGCCACCGAGAGTCTATCACAGTATGCCCTCTCGGCTGCCTTCAAACGTGTCTCGAGCAAGCGTTCCTGCTTCAGCTTCTGCCGCATCCTAAGGAATAAGTATTCCTTTGGCATAAGCCTTAGCAATTTTCCATATAATGGATGGGTTACTGGTTGAACCTAAATGAATGTCTAAGAAAGGTCTGAATTCATTGCAGAAATACTCAATGAACTTATTATCCTGAAAAATA
>NW_025173184.1:0-1866 GCF_004010195.1 Chiloscyllium plagiosum | reverse complement strand
GAGATATCTTTTGTTGTATTTGCTTAGCGACGAGTACTGTAACCAATCGAATTGCATCTGGAACACTAATTCTCGCATTCATATTCAAAACAAGAAAACCTTTGGGCCGAGGCTCCCTTGTTCATATGTTTTGAGTGGATCTGCTCGACCCCAAAACAACAGGGACTGATATTTATGTTATAACTGAATAATTGCTCAGAGGCAGTTATCCTCGCAAAATAAAGAGCTGTGAGCACTGCCACACTATTGCATTGTTCTGTAACAATATCTTCAATCGCTGGCCAGCGTGGGAAAACATGCAGCTCCCATCCATTTATACCTTCATACCTCCATTATTCCATAAGAAGGGGTCCTGTCGGTTTGAAAAATAATGGCAAAGAGAGATGTCGTGGGAATCAGGTTAAATGCCATCAAATGGTATAGATTTGGGATGTGGACAGAAGAAGGTAGACTGAGAGACAATGCCATGCAAGGACGCATCACGGGTTTTAGAATTTTGAAATGTAGACATTTCGTTAGCATCTTGCAACACGGGCCCGTGTTTCCAGGAATGATTGTTCAATAGGATTTTAGTGTGTGTTCAGGTAATGGAGAGCATTGGATAATCATTTATTCTGCAGTTTTGAGGCTCGAAATGGGTTCAGCAGAATCTTTGCCTCATTGAGCTGAATCTAACAAATGTCTCAGTCTCATTTACATTTCGGGTGATAGAGGGATCGTCTGTCGGAGGCCGAGCTAGTTTCCATGTGCTATCTTATCAATCTCACCTCGTGAACGACTCACCTCACACCATGGTGTCCTTCTGATTCAGTGTCAACTGATTCTCTCACCATCACAGCTGGAGGTATTCAACATCGCCCCAAAGCCCCTGATATTGTGTGATCCCGGGCAATGATACTCTCTTTAAAACGCCAGTTGGCACACGGCTGAGCTTTATCAGTTTGGAGCTGCCCTGCACAACTGAGTCCGATCAAAGCAAATAAGGGAATTCAAACAGCATGTATCGACAGGGGCATGGAGGGCTTGTTGGATGGGCTTGTACAGAGGTGGACGATTCTCCTCACAAAGGAGGTCACACCACCAGTCCCACCAAGCTTGGTCTGTGCTCAGTGCAGTATTTGCGATCTGAAGAAATGTCCAGCAATATAAGATAAGCATCTATAGCTTCCTCCACTCTTTCAGGATAAGTGTCACCCTATTGTCTCTGCTGCCTCACACTCATTGGATATCTCCAATCTCACTACTGCGCGTCACACCTTCCGTCTCTCACATTCTGTCTCTCTTGTCTGCTATATAACCCCCACACTAATAACACTGCATAAATACAACACAGTGGATTGTCTCCCTCCAGACACCTTACCATTTCCCTTCTCCTCAACGGCATCAGCACTCAAAGCAGGGCCACCCACTGTCTCCCTCCCTTTCTCCGAATCAGGAGAAACAGCCGGGAATAGGACAGCAAGTGCTCATCCACGTGGTGAAGTGCCCGATACCCATTCCGTCAAAACCCTCCCCCCTCTTATGGGAAGAAACTTGGCACGAGTCGGAGTTGACCAGTACGATTCGTTTGGAGTTAGGGAACAGCCACGTTCCACCAACTGAGTAATCAGAAGGACAATTCTCACTTTAAACCGACTGGCAGACTGGAACAACTTAGAAATCATGGCTCTGATACCATTTACCTTATGTGTCGAGCTGGAACAAAGGGAATCTCCAAGGTCTGGGTGGGCAGCAGGGTTTGCGCACAACACATCGTTTCCATCACTTCCCAGGATAGGAGCACAGAGTCTCCCCCTACACTTCCTCCGGTAAACAGCTCAGGTCTTGAAACTAACCTGAAACATTTACTGCTCTCCCCACTTGTAA
>NW_025173183.1:0-1866 GCF_004010195.1 Chiloscyllium plagiosum | reverse complement strand
TCACAGGGACTGTGCAGAGCTGCAATGGTTTTTAAGCCAGGAGTAGAAATTGAGGCGAGAAAGCCATTTGTTAACTCTGAGTGGGTGTGATATATATATAGAGACTTGACTTGTTCGCATCACTGGAAAATCAGAGGAGGTTCCCTGGATGGTTTTCTTGGGTTTGTTTTATCAGCTACAGCAATGATATAAGGAAACCTGAGGGTCTGGTGTCCCCACTCTGGACAAGGTTTGGACACTGCATTTTGGAGAGAGTCTGGGTCTGCAGAGACTTCATAGGAAGGAGCAGGACACTGCACTGTCCTTTCTGAGATTTCCACAAATATTTCTCAATGTTGAACCTTTTCCATGTGCAAAGTGTGAAGCCAGTTCATTTCAACAATGACGTCACAGAGCTGTGAAACCTCCATCCGCACAAAATTTGTCTCACACCAGGGAGAGGACTATACTCAAAATTCCCATCAACTGTTTTGATTCTGGAACTTTCCAGGCAGGAGTGGGTGAAGTACCCATTTTGCCAGAGTGTGATCCTCTCATGTACTCACAAGGTGACAGAGACCATCTCCGTCCGGTGAGGTTGATATGTTGGTTCTGTCTCCACAGAGGAAAGAACAGAAAAATCTTCGCGAAATGTTAGGGAATATGGTAACTGGCGAAAATGTGGAACTGCAAGAAGTTAGAATTTTAAAGAGGAAGTACCGGGGATAAAAAAAAACAAAGCTCATTGTTGTGAATATTGGTAAGTTGCTGTATGGTAACTGGCGAAAATGTGGAACTGCAAGAAGTTAGAATTATTAAAGAGGAAGTACCGGGGATAAAAAAAAAACAAAGCTCATTGTTGTGAATATTGGTAAGTTGCTGGACTAATTGAGTTATGAATTTAGAGGGCTACAGACTTCGGGCTGGAGAGTTGTGCTTGCCGGGTAGCTCTTTCAGGAGCAGGTGCAGTCACGATGGGTCAATGGCCTAAACCTGTACTGTCAGTTCCTTAACTCTATGAGGGAGGGCAAAGTATGTCAACGTTTTTTATGTTATGGAAAGGATCCTGCAGAATTGGACGAAGCTACTGTGACCACAAACATTTAAAATAGGAGCGAAATGGAAAACAGCATGCCAAGTGATGAATAAATCTATGTCAGTTGTGTGGGAAAATTTTAGAATTTTTTAGTAATTCGTAATAACTAGATCTTTGGAGAATAATGATAAGATTTGCGGAGTCAGCCAATATTTTAGAAAGGGAAATTGTTATTGATAAACCACTTGGAGTTTATGGAGGATGTTGATTGTGACATCGACAAATGAGAACCAATGGGAACAGTGTATTTGAATTTTTAGGAGGCTTTTGACAGGTAAGTGAAGAACGTTAGAGTCCTTGTGTAAGGCATGAATATACTACATGGAAATGAGAATTGGATAATCGGGAGAATACAGAGAGTAAGATTCTTCGCTGGAATAAAGGTCATTGCACATAAGGTTTCCCATGTATCAGTGCTTGGAGCACAGCTGTCCACAAGGCAATGAAATGATTTGAAATGAGCAGCAAATACAGTTCTTTTCATTTTGTATTTATTAGAAGATGAGAGATTGGGAAGTTCAGTCATCACTTATACAATTCACATGAGCCAGCAAGTAATCAGGACAGTAAATGGTACGTTGTCCTTCATTATAAAATGATTCAAGTGGAGATGGAGTAAATTCATCTTCCTGCACTTGTAGTGTGTTACTTGGGCAGTATTTCTGCCACTGATTACAGATTCTCTCTCCTTTATAAGGAATGATTACATTGTGACTGAGATAGTGCAATGTACTTGCACCAAACTTATTCCTGGGATAATGGTATCATGAAGAAAGTGTGAGGATTATGAA
>NW_025173182.1:0-1866 GCF_004010195.1 Chiloscyllium plagiosum | reverse complement strand
TCTGTATCTGACCTCGTGCTGTCCCTGTCCCTGTCCCTGGGAGTGTTTGATGAGGGGGGACAGTGTAGAGGGAGCTTTACTCTGTATCTGACCTTGTGCTGTCCCTGTCCCTGGGAGTGTTTGATGGAGTGGGGGACAGTGTAGAGGGAGCTTTACTCTGTATCTGACCTCGTGCTGTCCCTGTCCCTGGGGGTGTTTGATGGGGGGGTGGGGTGGGTGGGTGGGGGACAATGTAGAGGGAGCTTTACTCTCAGTTTAGCGCAGTGAGAGTTTTTCATTGAATTTTAAGAAGTAGAGTGAGTCTTAAGTTCAGTATAAAATCATAGAAGGAGCATCACGTTCAGTCTAAAACAGTAGAGGGAGCTTTAAGGTTACTTTAAAAGGATTGAGTTAGCATTATGTTCAGTTCAAAGTACAGGGAGCTTTATGTTCAGTTTAACATTGTCGAGGGAGCTTTGCATTTAGTTTAAAATAGTACAGAGAGTTTTCTGTTTGGTTTAAACTGGTAGCGAAGCCGTCACTTTCAGTTTAAAATAGTGAGGCAGCTTTACTTTCATTTTTTAAATCCGATAGAGGTTTACGTTCAATATAAAATAGCAGAGACAGCTTTACGTCTGATTATTAAAATAGTAGAGGGGAGCCTCACTTAGATTAGATTATATTAGATTAGATTACTTACAGTGTGGAAACAGGCCCTTCGGCCCAACAAGTCCACACCGACCCGCCGAAGCGCAACCCACCCCTACCCCTACATTTACCCCTTACCTAACAACACGGGTAATTTAGCATGGCCAATTCACCTGACCTGCACATCTTTGGACTGTGGGAGGAAACCGGAGCACCCGGAGGAAACCCACGCAGACACGGGGAGAACGTGCAAACTCCACACAGACACTTGCCTGAGTTGCAGTTTAAAATGGTAGGGAAAGCTTTACTTGCTGTTTAAAATAGTAGAGGAAGCTTTATATTTGATATAAAATAGTAGAGGGAGCATTGCTTGCAGTTAAAATAGTAGAGGGAGCTTTATCTGTTGTTGAAAACAGTAGAGGAAGCTTTACTGTCAGTATAAACCAGTAGAGGGAGCTTTGCGTTCAGTATAAACCAGTAGAGGGAGCGTTACTTGCAGTTGGAAGGCGTATTGGAAGCTTGGGATTGAGTGAAGGACACGATGTTCTCCGCCTGCTTATAGATGGCCCCCCTGGAGAAGTCTCCGGAACCTGAGCGTCGACCCAAGGTGCCTCCCGCCATCACGGGTCAGTGCTCCTCCCTGTGCAGTGAGGCCGTGTGCTGCGAGGGGGGTAAGGTGCCCCCCCCCCACCCCCACCTCCCCCAGAGCTCGCTGCACGTGTCAGCCATCTCCAAGCCCCTGGCCAGGGTCCCCGGATCTACCTCCGACCAGCTGGATGCTGCCTGCTCTCTCGCTTGGCCCCTGTATTTGGGGCAACGCCTGGGGGTCACCACTGGAGGCACCCCGCCACACCGGCCTTATCAAAATGATCCTGTGGAGGAGGGAGATGGGGAGGAATTTCTTCCCTCAGAGTGGCAACGGAGAACATTCCCGCGTAGTACAGGCCCTTCAGCCCTCGATGTTGTACCGACCCTGTGGAACCAATCTGAAGCCCATCTAACCTACACTATCCCATTCTCGTCCACATGTTTATGCAATAACCATTTCAATGCCCTTAAAGTTGCTGAGTCTGCTCCTGTTGCAGGCAGTGCGTTCCACGCCCCTACTACTCTCTGGGTAAGGAAACTACCCTGACATCTGTCCTGTATCTGTCACCCTCAGTTTAAAACTATGTCCCCTTGTGCTCGCCATCACCATCCGAGGGAAAAGGCTCTCACTGTCCACCCGATCTAACTCTC
>NW_025173181.1:0-1866 GCF_004010195.1 Chiloscyllium plagiosum | reverse complement strand
TTCTCAGTGCTGCCAGGAAACTACAATGCTGATAACATTGCACTCCTGAAAATTTTACAATTTCTAACAATACTGGCTCATCATTCACTGCTGCAACTGATACACAACATTGGAAACATAGTACAGGAGACTGTCAGAAATGAGCACAGCAGGTCAGGCAGCATCTGAGGAGCAGGAACATCAACGTTTCTGGCAAAAACCTGAGGAAGGGCTTTTGCCCGAAATGTCAATTTCCCTGGTCCTCGCATGCTGCCTGACCTGCAGTGCTTTGCCAGCACCACTCTCATCTTGACTCTGATCTCCAGCATCAGTAGTTCTCACTTTCACATGTAAAATGAGCAGTTTTAAAACAAAAACCTGTTGCAGTTTAAAGCTCTGTGAGAGTCTGAGCTCAGTGTGAAGTTCAGGTAATCTTTATTGTGACCCAACTTTGTTACAGCTTCAGAATCTCCCAGCAGAAAGGTGTAGAAAAAGTTGCAATTTTTAAAAAATAGCTCAAGGTCAAAGTACAACCCCTCACTTTCTTCATTATTGGTCACCACTGAGTCGTCCCTTTGTAACTGCATCCTGGGTACAGCCTTAACCTGGAGGAAGTATTGCCTCACTCAGCAATTTCAACCTGCATTCCAATCAAGTTGGATGAGCAGCGTAGAGTCCACCAGACTGTTGTGGGGCTGGAGTCACGTGTAGGCCAGACCGGGTAAAGGATGCAGCTAGGACGACTGCTCTAATAACTGCTCAAGTCTTCCCTAAAAAAGAACTGAGTGAATCAGATGGGGGTCCCACCCCACCAACAATGGTTTCACCGTTAGATTCTGAACTCCAGATTTCTGACCAAATTCGAATACCACCATCTGTCGCGGTGGGAATCGAACTCGGGAGCCACTGGAACTGGGTTGATAGTCCAGTTAATAAAGGCACTCGGCCGTCATTCTTTCAATCCCCTGCAATGCCACATGATCCCGCTGGTGGCTCCGCAGGTGGGAGGAGCAGGTGAAGGCCTCTCCCCTGCGTGGACTCACCGGTGCCTCAGCAGGGCAGAGGCCTGGATAAAGGCCTACCCCCACACTGTGTAGGGGAACGGTCTCTTCCCCGTGTGGATCCACTGGTGGATCAGCAAGGAGGAAGCCTGGGTAAAGGCCTACCCGCACTCGGGGCAGCTGAAGGGCCTCTTCCCCTATGTGGACCCGTTGGTGCCTCAACAGGTTGGAGGATTCACGGAATGTCTTTCTGCACTCGGGGGAGAGGCCCTTCAGCTGCCCCGTGTGGACCCACCGGTGCCTCAGCAGGGCAGTGTCCTGGATAAAGGCCTTCCCGCACTCAGGGCAGCTGATTCCCTGCTGTGACTACACTGTGCCTGGATTGTTGACTGGCTGGGAGATTGTGGATTGAGGCTTGATTGACTGAATGTTTGTTTAACCCAGAAGGTGTAGAAGGGGGTTTCAGAGCTTCAACAGACATCCAGCAGAGCTGAGAACAGACAGACATCCACATGCCTTTTAAATGTTGTAATTGTGCCAGCCTCTACCACTTCCTCTGGCAGTTCGTTCCATACATGCACCACCCTCTGAAGTGGTTGCCCCTCCAATCTCTTAAATCATTCCACTCTCGCCTCAAACATATGCCTTCTAGTTTTGGACTGCCATACCCTGGGGAAAAGACCTTAGGGTTTCCCCTCTATCCATGGCCCTTACAAAGGTCTATAAGTTTATCCCTCAGCCTCTGATGCTCCATGTAAAATGCCCCTGGCCTATTCTTTTCTGACCCCTTTCAAAGTTTCATAACATCTTTCCTACAGCAGGGAGATCAGAACTAAATGCAGTATTCCAAAGGTGGCTTAACCAACATCCTGGACAGCCACAACAT
>NW_025173180.1:0-1866 GCF_004010195.1 Chiloscyllium plagiosum | reverse complement strand
TCTGTGCTGTATTGTTCTATGTTCTATGTTCAAATTATCTATAACCTCATTGAATAGTTGGATGTAAAGTTTGATCCTTGATCTGACTGGATCACTATTGGTAGTCCATTTCTAGTAAAAAACATTTAGGTAGTTCTTTTACCACCCTTTTAGCTGTGATGTTGCATGATGGGATTGCCTCTGGAAATCTAGTCGACACATTCATTATTGTTAATAAAGACTTATTCCCACTTTTTGGTTGAGGTAGGGGACCTATGCAACCAATCAAGACTCTTGTGAAAAGTTCCTCAAATGCTAGAATAGGTATTAAAGATGCAGGCTTTAATACTGCCTGTGGTTTTCCGATTAGCTGACATGTATGACATGTCTGGCAAAATTCAACTACATCTTTGTGTAGTCCAGGCCAGTAAAAATGTCTTTGTATTTTTGCCTGTGTTTTCCTCACCCCTAAATGACCTCCAAGTGGTAGCTCATGTGCCACTCGTAGCACCTCCTTTCTAGACCCTACTGGCAAAACAATCTGATGAATCTCTGCCCATTTCTCATCTGCTTGAATGTGTGATGGTCTCCATTTCCTCAATAGGACATCATTTGTTAAGTAATAACACGTTTCTTTTTCTGTGAATGCCTTTTGATATAACTGTTTTAACTCATCTTTCTGCTGTAATTCAAACAGCTTAGCAGAGCTGAAGATACTGGCATATTTACCTATTTGCTCCTTCTCTGTGCCACTTATCTGATCAAAGAAAGTTTTGGATGACTCTATGTCAGCTTCCTTATCTGTGCCTTTTGATCCCTTCTGCTTCAGCTTGTGCCTCTGTGATCTTGTGATCACACAATCAAGGAAAATTCTTGGATAAAGGTCCTTCATTTCTTCAGTTGCCTGTGTCTCCACTGGCTTTTCAACTAGAGTAGGCAGCACGCCTACGGTGAATCAGTTATATCATTTGCAAGGACAAATTGTATTCTAGGAGCTGAGAGTTTGTCCAGTACTCCCACTATAAATTTTCCACTCTTCTCTGGACTCTCTAGCCTCACTTTACATAATTGAGCACTTTTTGTCTCACCATAAATTCATGTTACCAGTACCTTTTCTGGCAATAATCCTTCAGCATGACAGACTTGTAACCTCCTGACCTACTACCCCTGGCCTATGTGAATAAACTTTACCCTTGCATGTATATATTTTAAGCAGATCTGGGACTTCCTTCTTACTCAACCTCTGATCATCTTGTACACTCTAAGGCAGTTGTCTAACTTCCCTTGTGCTTTTTGTTACTAGTCCAACAAAACTTCCAGGCTTGTTTGGTTTTTCAACATCTGCCTTTCTCCTAGCCCACCAACACTGTGATTTTGTGTGGTCTACTTTATTTCAATGAAAACAACAGAGCTTTTTAATTTCTTGGTCCCCCTCAAGAGTTTCTTTTTTACCTTGTGGTAAGTTATCCTTATGATCTTCACTGAGATATCTTGTCACGTGAGGATTTCTCTTTGCCCCAGTTTCTATCCTTCATGAACTGAAATTGATTCTGGAAGCCAAACCAAGTTTTATGGACCAGCTCATAATCATCAGCCACTTCAGCTGCTAACCTCGCTGTTTTAACTCTCTGCTCTTCCACATGAGTTTGCATTACTTCAGGCAGTGAATTTTTGAATTCCTCCAAAGTAATTACCTGTCTAAGGGCATTATAGGTTTGCTCAATTTTTAAAGCTCTTATCCATCTATCGAAATTACTCTCTTTGATCCTTTCAAACTCAATACAGGTTTGACCAGAGTCCCTCCTTAGATTCCTTAAACCTTGTCTGTAGGCTTCTGGTACAAGCTTATGTGCACTTAGACTCATAGAGTCATAGAGATGTACAGCA
>NW_025173179.1:0-1866 GCF_004010195.1 Chiloscyllium plagiosum | reverse complement strand
ATCCCTACTTTTATAGTCACGTCCATTGAAAATGCCAACATTGCATTTGCCTTCCTAACTACTGACTCAACCTGCAAGTTTACCTTGAAAGAATCCTGGACTAGAATTCCCAAATCTCTTTGCACGTCAGACTTCTGAATTTTCTCCCCATTTAAAAAATAGTCCATGCCTCTGCTCTTCCTACCAAAGTGCATGACCTCACACTTACCCACGATGTATTCCATCTGCCACTTTTGCTGCCCACTCTCCCAACTTGACCAAATCCTTCTGCAGCCTCCCCACCTCCTCAATGCTACCTGTCCCTCTGCCTATCTTTGTATCGTCTGCAAATTTAGACAGAATGCCCTCCGTTCCTTCATCTAGATCGTTAGCTTATAAACTGAAAAGTTATGGTCTCAACACCGAGTCTCACGGAACGCCACTTGTCACCGTATAGGCTGGGGACTTTTTCACTGGAGCATCGGAGGTTGAGGGGTAACTTTATAGAGGTTTATAAAATCATGACCGGCTTAGATAAGGTGAATAGCAATGGTCTTTTCCCTTGGATGGGTGAGTTCAAAACTAGGGGGCATATTTTTAAAGTGAGAAGAGAAATATTTAAAAGGTAACTGAGGAGCAACTTATCCAGACAAAGGGTGGTTCATATGTGGGATGAACTGCCAGAGCAAGTGGTAGATGCATGTACAGTTATAACATTTTAAAAATGTTTGAATAGTTGCATGAATAGGAAAGATTTACAGAGATATGGACCAAATGCAGGCAAATGGGACTAGTTTAGTTTGGGAAACTTGGTCAGTGTGGACGAGTTGGACTGAAGGATCTGTTTCCACGTTGTATGGTTCTGATTCTGTGACTCTATGATTCTCTAGATTTCAGAAGGCTTCAGCAGATTGGAAAACTCCTGATGTGAATGTCTTTGTTCAAGAAGGGAGGGAGACAGAAAATAGGAAACTCTAGACCAGTTAGCCTAACATCTGTCATTGGGAAAATGTTAGAATGAATTATTAAGGTAGAATCGCAGAACAAGAAGAATAGCAGATTCTAGGCTAGTAGATTGTTGTGTCTGTGACCTCTGTAACTGATTTCTTCAGATGATCCCAGAAGGACAAAGTCCTATCTACACTTACTCTAAGTATGTAGGTTTGAGGTAACTCTATAAGTCTCTGGTCACCCATGTAGAAATTCAATACTTTTTTGGCACTGGCATTATGGAGGTGGAATGCATCTCCAAAATGTACAAACACGAACCCTCTGTGCTTTTAGAGGGATTCAGTGTGATACACTATATTCTGTTGTAGCAGCCTTGATGATAATTGTCTTAAATCAATTGATTACTCTATATAATTGGTAAATTATTGCTGTTGGGCAAGTGGGTCACAACTTTATACAGCTTCACTTTGGAATCAAATTGTTTTAAGATTTAGAGAATGGTGGGTTTATCTTTGTAGCGTTTGGGTTTTATTTGTCAGTGTTCTCTTTTCTGATGTTTATCTGTTTACCATTCCACAGATACCCACAATGTCCAATAGAACACTAATTAACTATTTTTTTCACGAAGAGCGAACGTCAGTTCCTTATTTCGCCATGAGGTTTGTCTCAACAAAGCCTAAATGTGTTCTTCCCTGATGTTAATGCAATTTTGCTGCAGGGTCAGAATTGGGAATCACGATGCTTCTTTTTCCTCATCAGGAAAGGAACATAGGACTTAGGACCAGTTCTCAGCCATTTGGCCCTTCTTACTCTGTATATTGATAAGAACATGGCTGATATTGTTGTTGTCTCAACTCCATTTTCCTGTCTAGATTAGAGTGGTGCTGGAAAAGCACAGCAGGTCAGGCAGTGTCCGAAGAGCAGGAAAATTGATGT
>NW_025173178.1:0-1866 GCF_004010195.1 Chiloscyllium plagiosum | reverse complement strand
TTTATCTAGAACCATCTGGTTTTGCTCTAGTTATAGTCGGATACTGTGAATGTTCGAGGAAGAATGACTGCACATGGCCTGGTAGAAGACTGATACTGCGCTTGTGCAATGATCCACTGCACAGAAGACAGAACTGTGTTCCTGTTGAAAAGTTCGCTAGTGGATAGTTCCCATTACAAGGTGAGCCATCGGCATCAACTACTTAGGTCAATGAAGACAGTAGTAATTTCTACCGCAGTGCTATCCTGGATGTGATGAACAGCAGAGGGAAAAACATCCCTCATGTCAGATGTGAACGGATTGCAGTCCATTTAGGAGGTGTCATCAAGTGACGGTCTTTTTTCGGATAGAAAACACTGAAACGCTTTCTCACTGTAACAATGTGCCATTGGGTATCAAAGCTAAAGGTTTAATAGGCGCAAAGGTTGAAAACAGCGTCTTCCAGTTAAAATAGGTGAATGCGTTCCCTCCAGTGTGAGAGTACAGTAGTGTACAGTTGTAAAGATATATGGAGCAATCACTTTACACATTCAGCTGGCGAGCAGTCCCTTTGTCAGAAGACATCTGTATAGGATGCAGGAAGATGCACTGAGAGCTTCTTGATCAGTTTTATATCGGAACTGAGACTATACTGGAGTTTTTGACGTGGACAAATCCCCAGCTCAGAGTGCAGTTGTATTTCACGTTGCTCTGTGAGACAAAGGAGCAATTTAAGGGGTTCCGACCAATGTTTCACATTCCTCTTTGGCCACAGGCGAGTTGTTCGAGGACTGCAGGACTACTAATGCATTTCCACTTTTTTTACAAGGCAGGTAGAAACAAACCAGCGAAATACAGCCAAGTGAGTCTCACAGGAGTGGTCGGGAAACGTTTGGAGAAACGTTTGAAGGAAAGAATTAATTGCGACTCGTCCAGGCAAGGTTTGATGAAGGAATCAGCATGGTCTTGTCAAAGGAGGTGATGTCTAACAAATCTGATTACATGACTTGAGGAAGTGATCAGATGTTCAAATGAGGGGAGTGACAATGATGTTGTGTGTGTGGGTTTCAGCGAGATCCCCCACGGGAGACTGATAACAGGGTAAAAACATAAATAATTCACAATGACGAGGTGTCAGAGAAATTCAGCCAAATGGATCAGAGATCAGGTAAAAAAAAACTGGCAAGTAGTTAGAATAAACAAATTGACATCGCGGTAAAGACATGTGCCAGGCTGACCCAGAACTGATTCTCCGCACAGATGGCAAGAATGTTTTCCCCCAAGCAGAGAGTGCAGGCAGATTTCATAGTAGTACAAAACAAAGTGGATAATTTTAAAGCTGTAACAGCATAGTGGCGAAGTTGTTAAAGTGATTAAAACAAGAATAAACTAAATGGAATTTAAACAAGCGTCTGGCAGTAACAATTCGTTTGTAATTGCCACTGAAGATTCCAGCCATCTCCTTGAATGGGTGAAAATGTCTTCTCGAGGATTCTTAACGCTATGTCCTGTCTGCACGAGTATGTGTAAATGTTCCTTCTCCTGTCATTCAGTTCTGGCCATTGTGTTCCTCGTGGGAGCAAAGTCTTCCGAGGTCTCTCAGTCTGCCTCTTTGTTTATGCGCCATCAGTTTATATGGGAAACGAGACTGTGCTTAGGTTATTAGGACTGAAGTGATGATCGAGGCGAGGAGCTTACTGGGAAGGCTGTTTGAGAAGTTATTATCTGGTCTGGGAGTAGCATAGAATATCTGAATTCTTTTTTAGCCTGTTTGACCACGACTTGGGCATTGTGGGTGTGTTCTGTGTGTGTTGGCAGGCATGGTTTCTGTGTTTCGACAACATGTTTTTATGTTTTTTATGTGTTTATGCTATGAGTGGAAAGTGT
>NW_025173177.1:0-1866 GCF_004010195.1 Chiloscyllium plagiosum | reverse complement strand
ACTGGTTTTTGATCAAAAATGCAGGGGATGCAAAATTTATAAATTGCCTACCATTTGTTTCCTTGTAGAGACAGGTATTTGTATTTTATATCATTTTTATCAGAATTAATGTTTCGAAATTTGTGACATAATTGGGAAGAAGAAGATTAATGGATAAGGAACGTTGGTACCATAGAAAGATAGAGTCAATGGTTATCCTAGATACAGCCAATAGCATTTATAGAGGAAGGTGGTTCAATATTTGCTCAAAATAAACAGATAAATAAATGTAACTGCGATGAGTTTGAAATGCACTGAGCTACAATTATCCCTTTGTAGTGATGATTGTACTGGAAAATTCAGAGAAACCTTGCAGAAATTGAGGAAAATCAACAGCGTGATAGATGTGGCTGTTAGCACACTCAGCCCTAAGTAAAAACGTGTGATTATGGGACTGAGCAATATAGATATATATGACGATAACGATAGCATTTATTGGGTGGGGTGATAACCAGATGTTTGCTGTGGTTATTCATCCCAAGAACAATAAGATACTGACAAAGAGTATCCCACACAGCAGTAATGAGATGGCCATGAAAACTGTTGTGTGGTTTTATGGACAGTGTTTGTGTGTACTTTGATTTAAATAATTTCAGCTGTTTTTCTTGGTTTAAGAAATCATTAATAACATTGTGATATTTTACATGATTTAGGAACTGATTGATAATTGGTGTTAAAGATCTTATTAAAAGTCAACTAATTTTCGAAATTGACTAGAATTCCTTGGTGCAACACAGTTAAACCATCAGGCAATACCTGTGATATGCAAATGAACAAACTCCGATATTGTCAAAGCATTTCAATCTACAAACAATATGAATTGGTGAATGGAAAAATATAAAGAAATTTCTGAAAGTTCATGAATTTAAAAATAATCAGAAATTTGATCTAACCAAAGGATCTAACAATATTTAGATGAATGACAATATTACAAATGTAGGTAATCAGCTTACTGGGGAATAATAGTAAATGGGATGAACTACTTTTACTGAAGAAGAAATTAATTTTCGTTTCATTTTAATAGCTTTTTTCATCTCTAAGACTGCAGCATTCTCAAGTATTTTCCTTGCATTTTAGAAGCAGCAGAATTAGATCCATATTTTTCATTGTGTTCCAAAGAAAATAAATAACAGATACTGTGATTATTGGAATGAACAACAAATAGGAGAGTATCTAATGTTGGATTGAAAATCAATTCAGTCTGTGCTTAGATATTTTCTACTCAACATGCCGAGCTGCTCTGACACATGTCTGATGTAGTTGGGAATTCAACCCCATCCCTCCTGGTCTAGTAGTAGAGACACTACCAAAGCTCCACAAGATGTCTTCATAATGTCCCCGCCCAGGGAGGGCAGGACTATAATCACAGGATTACTGTGGTCACACAAATGAAAACTTTAATGATTATTGGACTGGGAATTAGTTTAAAAGCATCTGTGTTTAAAAGGTTGAAAATGAAATAGTTATTTTCAATAATGATGGTTGAAGCAAGAATGGTCTTAATGCAATGGGACTCTCATGATTATTCAAAGAAAAATTGACAAAATCACATGATTACTGTACATTGATAAATAAAAATAAATAAAATAAAAATAAGCTAAAAGCCATCTAGATGCCTTTCAATTGCTACAATTGGACCAGCCTCCACCACTTCCTCTGGCAGCCCATCCCATACAGACACCACCCTCTGTGTGAAAAAGTTGTCGCTCACATCCCTTTTAAATGTATCCCTGAACATCCCGATAGATGTGGCTGTTAGCGTGTTGGAACATTTGTAATAAAGTATAATTATTAGTTGGAGCATCAGGTATCACGTGTAATTACTGA
>NW_025173176.1:0-1866 GCF_004010195.1 Chiloscyllium plagiosum | reverse complement strand
GTCCCTCTCTGTCTCTGACAATTACACTCGCATATTCTCTCTCTCTCGCACACATACTCTCCTATTCTCTCTCACACACACATACACTCTCACATTCTCTCTCCCTCTCTCACACACATTCACAATCTCTCTCCCTCTTTCTCACGCACTCGAACATTTTCCCTCTCGATCTCTGACACACACGCGGAAATTCACTCGCATTCTCTCTCTCGATCTCTGACACACACATTCTCCAGTCATTTGTAAACATACTCGTAGCTGGAGATGATGTGAACATTTCTGCCAGGGCCTCCATGATTTCTTCCCTCGCTCATGTGATGAGTCTGCCACTTTATAAAGCTAGTTTTGGACCTGTTTTTATTTTTAACAGTTATTAAAGGCAATGGTGACGGAGAGTATAGCTTAACAATTGGATAGCTGTGGCCAGGTCTCAAGGTTATGGCTTTTTGCAGTTTGGTTTAGCTGTTGCAGTCAAAAAGATACTGAGTACATGGGAGACGCAAGCTGCTTTGAAGAATTCCTCTGACTTTCTTCTGAAGTATTTTTCTGCATATTGTTCCTCCTGCCTGCAAGAATTTGTTTGGATTTTCCCTTTTTACAAGAATTCCGTTTTTGGAATGCTTCTGTTTTTGAACAGTTAATTATTGCTTGTTACTGTAGCGGGTCGTTTAAATTTTGCAACAGTGCAGTTATTCTAAATTCCTCTTTCTATTTTGTTCGTATTCCAACTGTAGTGCTTAAATGAATTCTGTTTTGTTTAAAGCCGAGTCGTCTGATCCTTTGCATTCTGGTGGAAACACAACTCAAGTCTGCCTTTAAAATGAGGAAACGTTAGTTTTGACACAAACTTCTTAAAATATATTCCAGAGTTCTGACAATTTGAAGGATGTTGTCGAGATAGATTGTGTAATTCAAAATTCAACTTTGTGATTGTTGGACATAAACATGGCTAGTGGTAGGTGTTGCTGTCTGTTGTTCCGGGAGTTGAATACGATTGGTTTAAACAGTGCTTTCTGAACTATTGGCTCGCTCAGTCGCTAAGAGTTTTCTGAGAGTGGAAGAATGGGTTTCAGAAAAGTTGCGCAAGGGAATGCTGTTGGAATTGGCAGACTAGCTGAATTTGCACTTGCCTTCATCTTTGAATTTGAATTGCATTTCGGGAATTTAAGATGATATCTTTTAAGTGTATAGAACCATCAGTGATTATGAAATGAAATATTATCTCCCCACCCACCTTGTTTTGTACAGGCCATGGCTGCCCTACTGTCAATTTCTAACTCATCCCATGCATGCTTACATGAAAGCAATTCTATTTTCAATCGAAATCAGTTTAATGTGTTGTAAACCGACATTAACATTTTGATTTAAACAGAAATAATCCTCCTGAGATTTTGTACCATTCGACATCAGCATAAACTTGGTCTCAAAATAGCTATTCTTTCATGCGACTGCAAGATGGAGCTATAATTGCAGAAGATTACAGGAGAATTGAGAGCTGCGCCCACGCCAGTTTGTCGTTGTGTGCTTTTGTTCGTTCTCTTTTGCAGGTTACAGGCTCATACCGCGGCTACTGAGGATCCAGGGTTTTTTTTTAATTTCAAACGTCATGTTGAATGACTGCCCCATATTCGCTTTGTCCTGTTTTGAAGGGAGTCCAGGTCCTCTGGGTCTGTCCAGAAAGACCCTGAAGGACCAAGGTAAATCTGAATATCACAGGAACACGGTAGGAGATACCCTGGTTCTGCCAGGTCACTGGCCAATATTGTTGGAGAAATGAAAAAAAGAGGGCGATTGCTGCTTTGGTCTCATCCAAAACAAAAATCGAAATTTGGACAGGTACAAAAAAATGCTGTTGGGAATGCTGAT
>NW_025173175.1:0-1866 GCF_004010195.1 Chiloscyllium plagiosum | reverse complement strand
TTTCCAGCATCTGCAGTAGCCACTTCTGCCTCGTTCAAATAATAGGTGTCCATTTGAACTCAGCGAGTAACCTATGACTCTTCTGCACAGTCTTCTGGAGAAAACACCAAAATTTGAGGTATAGTGGACAGCGAAGAAGATTACCTCAGAGTACAACGGGATCTTGATTATATATGCCAATGGGCTGAGGAATGGCAGATGGAGTTTAATTTAGATAAATGCGAGGCACTGCATTTTTGGAAAGCAAATAAAGTATCACCCTTAATGATACAGTCTTGGGGACTGTTTCTGAACCAAGAAACATCGGAGTGCAGGTTCATAGTGTCTTGAAAGTAAAGTCGCACGTAGATAGGATAGTCAGTAGTCGTTTGTTATAATGTTGTTCTACGGAGCATTGAATATAGGAGTTATGAGGTCATCTTGCGGCTGTGCAGGGCATTGGTTCGGCCACTTTTTGAATGTTGCGTGCAGTTCTGGTCTCCTTCCTATCGGAAGGATGCTTTTGAAACTTGAAAGGGTGCAGAAAAGATTTATAAAGATGTTTTTATTGTTGGAGGACATGACCTGTAGGGCGAGGCTGAATAGGCTGGGGCTGTTTTCTCTGGAGATTCGGAAGCTGAGTGTTAAACTTGTAGAGGTTTGTAAAATCGCAAAAAGCGTGGTTATTATAAATATACAATGTCTTTTCCTTGAGGTGGGGAAAGTTAAGAACTGGAGGGCATAGTTTTAGTGTGAAATGTGAAAGATTTAAAAGGGACCGAAGGGGCAACGTTTTAACACAGAGGGTGACGCATGTATGGAATGAGCTGCCACATGAAGTGGTGGAGGCTGATAGATTTACAGCACTTAAAAGGCATCTGGATATATATGTATGAATAGAAAGTGTTTAGAGCGACATGCGGCAAGTGCTGTCAAATGGGACTAGATTAGGATAAGATAGCTGGTAGGAATGGACCAGAGGACAAAAGGGTCTGTTTCCGTGCAGTACGCCTCAATGACCCTATGACTCAATAACAGAAAGCACAAAGTCTGAAGATTCAGGTAAACCTTCATGCAATGTTCAACACTGACAGGCAACTATTGGGAGTCACGACCATGTACAGTTCCTGGAATATAGATGTTGCATTAACTCAGAGCATGCAGCCACCTGTAATCCCAGATCCTGCCCAAAAGAAAATTGGAATTGCCTCTACGATCCGTAAAAGGAGGTACCTTGTCATCTCATCCTTGGAACCATGTTTCAGTTGTATTGTCATGCAGAGGTAATGGATTTCTCTTCTCACACCTAGAAAAATATTTAAGAAGTGAAGGAGACTGTAATCATTTCTTTTTTTTTTTGAGATACAATCCATTTTTGTCCCATTAATGCAGTATGCCATATATTTTATTTATGCCATTGGATTCTGGATCATTACTACTTCCCTCTGGCGGACAAGTTTTGTGCTGTATTACTGATTAATATCTCATTATTGCTTTGAAACCTCTTGAGACATTTATATGCACCAGCTATCAATGGAATTTGAGAGGTCAGTTTTGAGTTACCGAGGCATAACGATATATTAATTGATTCTAATTCCTGCTGTAAGCTTTTAATTAGCTGTAGGTAGATGCATGGCACTTGTTATTCCCAATTACATGGCTCTCCTTCCACATCAACTTGCTCTGCATTCCCTACCTCCATAACACTCTTTAGCACTGCAATCTCTGTTCACATCTCTATCTACACACGTATCTATCTACCTACCTACATATCTAGCTATATATCTATCTAGCCATCTAATTATCCATCCACCGATCCATCTACCGATTCATCGTCCGATCTATGTACCCCATGATCTGTCTGTCTGTCTATCTATCTATCTATCT
>NW_025173174.1:1661-1866 GCF_004010195.1 Chiloscyllium plagiosum | reverse complement strand
ATGGCCAATCCACCCTAACATACACATCCCTGAGAACTATGGGGTAATTTAGCTTAAGCAATCCTCCCTAACCTGCACATCTCTGAACACGTTGGATAATTTAGCATGGTCATTCCATCCTAACCTGCACATCCCGGAGCACTATGGGAAATTTGGCATGGCCAATCCACCCTAACCTACACATCCCTGAGCACTATGGGGTAAT
>NW_025173174.1:0-1645 GCF_004010195.1 Chiloscyllium plagiosum | reverse complement strand
CGGTTTCCTCCCACAATCCAAAGATATGCAGGTTAGGTGAATTGGCCATGCTAAATTGCCCGTGGGTTAGGTAAGGGGCAAATGTAGGGGTATGGGTGGGTTGCGCTTCGGCGGGTCGGTGTGGACTTGTTGGGGCGAAGGGCCTGTTTCCATACTGTAATCTAATCTAATCTAATCTAATCACCCTAATCTGCACATCTCTGGAGACTAAGTGTAATTTAGCATGGCCAATCCACCCGACCCTACTCATCCCTGAACACTATGGGGTAATTTAGCATGGCCAATCCACCCTAACCGACACATCCTAAAAAACAATGGGGTAATTTAGCAAAGCTAAGCCACCATAACCTACACTTCCCTGAACACTATGGGGTAATTTAGCATGGCCAACCCACCCTAACCTACACATCCCTGAACACTATGGGTAATTTAGAATGACCAATCCACCTTGACCTACACATCCCTGAACACTATGGGTAATTTAGCTTGACGAATCCACCTTGACCTACACATCCCTGAGCACTATGGGTAATTTGGCATGGCCAATCCACCCTAACCTGCACATCCCTGAACACTACGGGTAATTTAGCATGGCAAATCCACCCTAACCTACACATCCCTGAACACTATGGGTAATTTAGCTTGACCATTCCACCCTAACCTGCACATCCCTGTACACTACGGGTAATTTAGGATGGCAAAACCACCCTAACCTACACATCCCTGAACACTATGGGGTAATTTCGCTTGACCAATCCACCTTGACCTACACATACCTGAACACTATGGGTAATTTAGAATGACCAATCCACCCTAACCTACACATCCCTGAACTCTATGGGGTAATTTTGCCTGGCCAATCCACCCTAACCTACACAGCCCTAAACACTATGGGTAATTTAGTATGGCCAATCCACCCTAACCTACACATCCCTGAGCACTATGGGTAATTTAGCATGGTCATTCCACCCTAACCTGCACATCCCTTTGCATTATGGGTAATTTAGCATGGCCAATCCAGCCTAACCTGCACATCCCTGTACACTATGGGTAATTTAGCTTGGCCAATTCACCCTAACCCACACATCCCTGAACACTATGGGTAATTTAGCATGGCCAATCCACCCGAACCTGCACATCCCTGAACACTATGGGTAATTGAGCATGGGCCAATCCACCCCACATCCCTGAACACTGTGGGGTAATTTAGCATGGCCAATCCACCCTAACTTGCACATCCCTGAACACTATGGGGTAATTTAGCATGGTCAATCCACCCTAACCTGCACTTCCCTGAGCACTATGGGTAATTTAGCATGGTCAGTCCACCCGAACCTGCACGTCCCTGAACACTATGGGGTAACTTAGCATGGCCAATCCACCCTAACCTACACATCGCTGCACACTATGAGGTAATTTAGCATTGCCAATCCAGCCTAACCTACACATCCCTGAACACTATGGGTAATTTAGCATGGCCAATCCACCCTAACCTACACATCCCTGAACACTATGGGGTAATTTAGCATGGCGAATCCACCCTAAACTACACATCCCTAAACACTATGGGTAATTTAGCATGGCAATCCACCCTAACCTACACATCCCTGAACAGTATGGGTAATTTAGCATGGCCAATCCACCC
>NW_025173173.1:0-1866 GCF_004010195.1 Chiloscyllium plagiosum | reverse complement strand
GGTGATCCCCAGTGGGAATGTGTCAGTATTTACGGGTGATCCCCTGTGGGAATGTGTCAGTATTTACAGGGGGTCCCCAGTGGGAATGTGTCAGTATTTATAGGGAGTCCCCAGTCGGAATGTGTCAGTATTTACAAGGGGACCCCAGTGGGAATGTGTCAGTATTTACAGGGGGTCCCCAGTGGGAATGTGTCAGTATTTACAGGAGGTCCCCAGTGGGAATGTGTCAGTATTTACGAGGGGTCCCCAGTGGGAATGTGTCCATTGTTATAGTGGTGTCTCCAGTGGGAATGTGACAATATTTACAGAGGGTCCTTGGGG
Organism: Chiloscyllium plagiosum; assembly: GCF_004010195.1. Classification (NCBI taxonomy): domain Eukaryota; kingdom Metazoa; phylum Chordata; class Chondrichthyes; order Orectolobiformes; family Hemiscylliidae; genus Chiloscyllium; species Chiloscyllium plagiosum. The sequence continues at coordinate 1,545 of NW_025173173.1, read as the reverse complement.
AAAGTGTGACAGTATTTACAAAGGGTCACTAGGGAGAGTGTAGCAGTGTTTACAGAAGGTCCCTGGGGAGTGTGTTCCAGTATTTACACAGTGTGCCTGGGGACAGTGTGACAGTGTTTACAAAGGGTCCTCGGGTTGAGTGTGACAGTATTTACAGAGGGCCCCTGTGGAGAGTGTGAAAGTATTTAAAGAGGGTCCCTGTGGACAGTGTGACAGTATTTACAGAGGGTTCCTACAAAGAGTGTGATAGTATTTACAGAGGGCCCCTGGGGAGAGTGTGACAGTATTTACAGAGGGTCACTGAGAAGAGTCAGAAACTATTTACAGAGGGTCCCTGGGGAGAGTGGATCAGTATTTAAAGGAGTTTCCCAGCGGGAATGTGACAGTATTTACTGTGGACCCTAGGGGAATTGTATCAGTATTTACAGGGGGTCCCTGGGGAGATGGTGACAGTATTTACCTGAGGGTCCCTGGGGACAGTGTGCCAGTATTTACAGAGACTACCTGGGGAGAGTGAGACAGTATTTGTAAGGGGGTCCATGGGGAGAGCATGGAAGTATTTACAGGGGGTCTCTGGGGAGAGTGTGACAATATTTACAGAGGGTCCCTGGGGAGAGTGGATCAGTATTTGCAGGGGATTCCTGTGGAGAGTGTGACAGTACTTGCAGAGGGTCCTTGGGCAGAGTGTGACAGTACTACAAGGGGTCACTGGGGTGGACAAACAGTATTTACTGAGGGTCCCTGGGGAGAGTGTGACCGTGTTTGCAGAGGGCCCCTGGGGACAGTGTGAGGCATTATTTACAAATGGTCCCTGGGGAGAGTGTGACAGTATTTACCGAGGGTCCCTGGGGAGTGTGAGGCATTATTTACAAATGGTCCCTGGGAGAGTATGTCAGTATTTACAAATGGTCCCTGGGGAGAGTGTGTCAGTATTTCCAGAGAGTATCTGGGGAGAGTGAGACAGTAATTACAGGGCTCCATGGGGAGAGTGTGACAGTATTTACAGAGGGATCTTGGGGAGGATGAGTCATTATATACAGATGGTCCCTGGGGAGTGTGTAACATTATTTACAGAGGGTCCCTGGGAGATTGTGACAGTATTTACAGGGGCTACTTGGGGATATTGTAACAGTATTTGCAGAGGGTCCCTGGGGATAGTGTAACAGTATTTACAAATGGTCCCTGGGAAAGTGTGACAATATTTACAGAGGGTCCCTGGGGAGAGTGTAACAGTATGTACAGAGGGTCCCCAGTGGGAATGTTTCAGTATTTACAGGAAGGCCCTGTGGGAATGTGTCAGTATTTACAGGGGGTCCCCAGTGGGAATGTGTCAGTATTTCCAGGGTGTCCCCAGAGGGAATGTGTCAGTATTTGCAAGGGGACCCCAGTGGGAATATGTCAGTATTTACAGGGGGTCCCCAATGGGAATGTGTCAGTATTCACTGGGGGGCCCCAGAGGGAACGTGTCAGTATTTACAGCTTGTCCCCAGTGGGAATGTGTCAGTATTTACAGGGGGTCCCCAGTGGGAATGTGTCAGTATTTAC
>NW_025173172.1:0-1866 GCF_004010195.1 Chiloscyllium plagiosum | reverse complement strand
ACAGGTTTAAAGTCCCTTGGGGTTAGAGTCCCCGTAAAAGCAACAAAGTTTAATACATACGGGTTTAAAGTCCCTTGGGGTTAGAGTCCCCATAAAAGCAACAAAGTTTAATACGTACGGGTTTAAAATCCCTTGGGGTTAGAGTCCCCATAAAAGCAACAAGGTACGTAAATGTGAGGAGGTTTAAAGTCCATTGAGCAGGATCTCATAAAAGCAACGCTCACAAAATGTGGTGTGTGATTGTGTGGTATGTTTTAAAACTTATATTGGGGAATGTACGGAGGGTGGCAGAAAAGCCAGTAGTGTTTTGAAGTAAGGGTCGGTGGTGTCTCAGCGAGAGAGAGAGTTGGCAGTAGAAACCTAACGGTGACAACAGCGACACTGCTGATAAATCTCGCTGAAAGGGTCAGTACTCCATACAAACTGACTGGCCACCGGTTTTGTCTCTGATTGGGTTGGTTACTCAGTTATATTATATCCAAACCAATTGACCGCTAGACGGGAGGATTAAAACAAAATACGTAAAATGGAAGGGGGATTTGATAAAGAGTGTGAGGAATACGGGGGATGTTCTTTCGAATTAATGTTGCCCGTAAAACAGCAGTGGGCTAAAGCTAGAAGTCAGTTAGTTAGTGGGGTTGCGAAGGACAAACTAAAAACAATGATGGAGAAATATGACAAGGTTTGGGAAGAATTACAACAACAGGGAAAAGTCCCTGAAGATGAGGAGAGGGAGAAATTGTCACCGTTTTTAGGAAAAGCAGTAGAGCAAGCTAAATTAGAAGTTGAAGAGCACATGAAGGGAAAGAGAGGGTCAATATTAGTTAGAAGAAAGTGGACAAAAGAAGGCGGGGAGAAAGAGGAGAGGAGGATTCATCTGCACAACAAGACGTTAGCCTGTATGGCGGTAGAAACATTACAAAAGAGGGTGGGTGGTACCTCTGAGACAAAACTGGCAAAGGAGACAGAAAAGGCAGGACCATCCGCACCATTATATCCTAAACTGCCTGGGGTACAATCACTGCCCGTACAATTCTGTAACACAAATGCCACTCATGTATGTTCAAGAAGGGGTGTTAGATGTGCAAGAAGTAGGAACAAGAGAGTACGAAGCAGTAAAAGAGAGACTGACGGAAGCTGTAGAAGAGAGCATCAGAAAAGTAGACAAACTAACACTAGAAGCTGAACAGAGTGTTAAGGAAGCAAGCACGGTGATAATGACGCACAGCAGAAACAGAGAACAGCCAAAACAGGGGAGACATTCATCAGTGCAAGAGCCAGATGCTCACTCGACACCGTCTAGTGCGGAGAATGAAAAGAGGGGAAGATTACATAGCTCAGGTCAGTTATTGGATGACTGGTTCTCAGACAGAAGGAGGAGAGATTTGAGGGAAGAACGAGACAGAGAGAAATTGGATGGGGAGGAGTCTAACAATAGTACAGATATTGAGGATGCAGAATCCCTGACAGAGGATTTGTCAGGGACACTTTGAAAGGCTCACTCACACTGCATGCTGAACATGGCTCTCCAATGAAGCCCCTACCTGAACCAAGTTACAGCCTGCATCCCAGAGACACATTACAATAGCCCGTACAGTATCAGCACCACCAAATGCCATTAATTTACAGAGGCTCCTATATGGGGGATGTTTATCAGCCCTTCACATTTACTGATATGAACTGCATCCTGGATAAAATGCCCCCACCCATGGAGGGAGGTGGGCCCTGGATGACTAAATTTTGCCAATATACACTAGGCCACAAGTTAGCCATGGGCGACTGGAGAGCATTGTTGGGCAAGCAATTGAGTATGTGGGAAATACAGCGTCTGCAGGGACCACCTCACTACCTGATTCAGACCCGTTC
>NW_025173171.1:0-1866 GCF_004010195.1 Chiloscyllium plagiosum | reverse complement strand
CCTCTTCTACCTTTGAGCCAGTTCTGTATCTAAATGGCTAGTTCTCCCTGTATTCCGTGAGATCTAACCTTGCTAACCAGTCTCCCACAGGGAACCTTGTTGAACGCCTTACCGAAATCCATATAAATCACATCTACCGTCTGCCTTCAATCCTCTTTGTTACTTCTTCAAAAAACTCAAATCAAGTTTGTGAGACATGATTTCCCATGCACAAACCCATATTGACTATCCTTAATCAGTCCTTGCCTTTCCAAATACATGTACATCCTGGTCCCTCAGGATTCCCTCCAACAACCTGCCCACCAGCAACGTCGGACTCACTGGCCTATAGTTCCCTGGCTTGTCCTTCCACCCTTCATAAACAGTGGCACCATGTTAGCCAACCTTCAGTCTTCCAGCACCTCACCTGTGACTTTCGATGATACAAATATCTCAGCAACAGGCCCAGAAGTCACTTCTCTAGCTTCCCACAGAGTTCCAGGGTACACCTGATCAGGTCCTGGGGATTTATCCACTTTTATTTGTTTCAAGACATCCAGCACTTCCTCCTCTGCAATATGGACATTTTGCAAGATGTCACCATCTATTTCCCTACAGGCTATATCTTCCATATCCTTTTCCACAGTAAATACCGATGCAAAATACTCATTTAGTAACTCCCCCATTTTCTGTGGCTCCACACAAATGCCTCCTTGCTGATCTTTGAGGGGCCCTATTCTCTCCCTAGTTACCCTTTTGTCCTTTATGCATTTGTAAAATACCTTTGGATTCTCCTTAACTCTATGTGCCAAAGCTATCTCATGTCCCCTTTTTGCCCTCCTGATTTCCCTCTTAAGTATACTCCTACTGCCTTTATACTCTAAGGATTCACTCGGTCTATCCTGTCTATATCTGACAGATACTTCCTTCTTTTTCTTAACCAAACCCTCAATTTCTTTAGTCATCCAGCATTCCCTATACTTACCAGCCTTTCCGTTCACCCTAACTGGGAATATACTGTCTCTGAACTCTCGTTCTCTCATTCCTGAAAGCTTCCCATTTTTCAGCCGTCCCTTTACCTGCGAACATCTGCCCCCAATCAGCTTTTGAAAGTTCTTGTCTAATACCATCAAAATTGGCCTTTCTCAAATTTAGAACTTCAACTTTTAAATCTGGTCTATCCTCTTCCATCACTATTTTAAATCTAATAGAAATATGGTCGCTGGCCCCAAAGTGCTCCCCCACGTCAGTCACATGCCCTGCCTTAATTCCCAAGAGTAGGTCATGTTTTGCACCCTCTCTAGTAGGTACATCCACAAACTGAATCAGACAATTGTCTTGTACACACTTAACAAATTCCTCTCCATCTAAACCCCTAACACTATGGCAGTCCCAGTCGATGTCTGGAAAGTTAAAACCCCCTCCCATAACCACCCTATTATTCTTACAGATAGCTGAGATCTCCTTACAAGTTTGTTTCTCAATTTCCCTCCGACTATCAGGTGGTCTATAATACAATCCCGAGAAGGTGAACATCCCTTTCTTATTTCTCAGTTCTACCCAAATAACTTCCCTGGATGTATTTCTGGGAATATCCTCCCTCAGCACAGCTGTAATGCTATCCCTTATCAAAAACGCCACTCCCCCTCCTCTCTTGCCTCCCTTTCTATCCTCCCTGTAGCATTTGTATCCTGGAGCATTAAGCTACCAGTCCTACCCATTCCTCAGCCATGCTTCTGTAATTGCTATGATATCCCAGTCCCATGTTCCTAAACATGTCCTGAGCTCATCTGCCTTCCCTGTTAGGCCCCTAGCATTGAAATAAATGCAGTTTAATTAGGCAAAAACAATGAGGTAAAAACAATGACTGCAGATGCTGGAAACCAG
>NW_025173170.1:0-1866 GCF_004010195.1 Chiloscyllium plagiosum | reverse complement strand
TGCCACAGAGAGGAACATAAGATACAAGTGAGTGCTGAATTGGGAATATGCCCACTTCGAGCCGGCTAGAACCACGAACACTTCCTCTGTCCCTATGTCAAACTTCTTCAGAACCTTTCCATCCTTCTTCCTACATTCTCCCCCTATATCTTCCCACAACAGGAATGTTCGCTAGCTGAACAAGTAAAGTGATTCACTCAGTTATCCCCTTTGCTGACACAACTGTACTGTCACACTGGAAGGAGAGCATTCAGATATTTTAAATTAAAAACGCTGTATTAAACCTATGCATGGCCTATAATGGTAGTGTTGTCCCAGTCGAATTCATGTTGCTTGTCGTCTGCGTGTGTGGGTACTAAGGATAGCTGGTCGTGTCGTTTCGTGGCTAGTTGATGTTCATGTATGCGGATCGTTAGCTGTCTTCCTGTTTGTCCTATATAGCGTTTTGTGCAATCCTTGCATGAGCTTTTGTACACTATCCTCATAGGTCAAGCCAAACAAAGAACAGCCAGGGAATTCCTAGAGGCATGGCACTCACTCACAAACTCCATCAACAAACACATCGACCTGGACCCAATATACCGGCCACTATAGCGGACAGCTGAAACTTACTGCTCCTTTAGCACAGAACTATGTTTCCTAACCAACGTCTCTATCTCAGGCTTACTGCAGTGTTCCACCATAGCTCAGCGCATGCTGAAAAAGCAGCAGACCATTTTCTGTTTGAGGACCCCGCAACCCTCCATATTATTTTCAATCATTTTAGAGGCCTGAAGCCTCCCATGTCCTGGCCCCGCCACACCCACCCGGCCTAGTTATAGCATAGCAGCCAATACACACTACCTATGGTTCGTCATAAACAGTCTCCGTGATCAGTTGTTAATGCTCCAAACAAATCATTATCGATTCCTATGTCCAACTGTTAGTCTCTCTCTTTCGGCTCTATCCCGATATCTTGTTTCCTCCTAATTATTGCACCCCCACATATCTTCTGCGTATAGACCAAAAATTTTCTGAAAACCATCGGTGCTGGGGACAGCGTCACTGGACCGAAAATGTTAACTCTTTCCAACATCTTTTGGTCTTGCCCCGATGAAGCTTGATACTGTGCTTGTGCAATCACCCCTTGCACATAAGACAGAACTGTGTTAATCCTGAAAAGTTCTCTTGTTGATGAATCCCATTACAATGTGAGCCATTGGCATCGACTTCGTAGGTCAATAAATATAGAAATCATGTTGTTGTGGTTCTGTTCGCCGAGCTGGAAGTTTTTGTTGCAAACGTTTCGTCCCCTGACTAGTTGACATCCTCAGTGCTTGGGAGCCTCCTGCGAAGTGCTTCTGTGGTGTTTCCTCCGGTATTTAAAGTGGCCTGTCGCTGGCGCTTCCGGTTGTCAGTTTCAGCTGTCCGCTGTCGTGGCCGGTATATTGGGTCAAAAATAATTCCTCACAACATATACAACACACCTTCGGATGCTTGCTGCAATAGTTGTAAGAAAATTCAGCAAGACTGCCGTGAGAATGGAGGTTACAACTCCTGGTTTACAAACCCAGGGCTGGAACCATTAAGTTAAGGAAGCACTAACGTCTTGAGACTGACAAAAGATGATGACCTCGAGCAGAACAAATTCTGTCAAATCAGTTTTGTGATATAAGCTTGGTTTTGTATGACAAAATACGACTTGAAACCCACTTCTTTGATCACTTCTTTGATATAACACTTTGTCAGCATCCCAATATCTCATAATGTGTCAGGGATCAAAATTTGTTTAAACTCACAGAGGAAAAGCTTTGAAGTTTCTATTATGAAAACGACACGACGTCGTGTTGATACCAGCATGCATTACAGTTTTTCTTCGTCACTTGG
>NW_025173169.1:0-1866 GCF_004010195.1 Chiloscyllium plagiosum | reverse complement strand
AAATGCATCAATTATGTTGAAGGTGGAGTTTGATGAGAGGGAACAAAATGTTTCAATTTATATTTTGATCACTACCTATTCATTTGTAAAGATTAAGAGTATGAGAACTGGGGACTGGAATTAAAGGATGTCACCTCCCTTTACACTGTCCCATCAAACACTCCCAGGAAAAGTACAGCATGAGGTTAGACACAGAGTGAAGCTCTGTCTCCACTATCCACATCAAATATTCCCAGGCAGGTATAGCACAGGATTTGATACACAGCAAAGCTCCCTCTAAATTGTCCCCATCAAACATTCCCAGGATAGGTATACCAAGGGGTTAGATATAAATCAAAGGTTAATGTGTTTTAAACTTCAGTCTTCAGTGTCACCCCCTTACTTCTAAAGATGCAAATTCCAAATTCAGATCACTCCCAGATTCCCAGCAACCATCAGAATCTTCTGTAATGTTGGATTTGTCATTCAAAACAACAGTTAAACAAAGTCAGTTTATTAACTACTTTAAATGTTCAGAAGTATATTTTGAGCTTTGAAGACAAACAAACTGACAGACAAGAACATCTGAAGAAATGCTCAGTTCAGAACTTACTCAAAAAATCCAGACTCATCTGTCTCTTCTGGACTCAGCAAGGATTGCTCTGAAAGGAAAAATAAGCAGAGTTTTACAGCTCCTCTCACAACTGCAATTAAAAAGAAAATAAAGAACTTTTATTTCTATCATGCCTTTTACATCTTTACGAAACTTCAAAGCACTTTTCAGCCAATTAATACTTTTGAAGTGTGGTCGCTACTGTAATGCCAGAAAGAAGGCAGCCAATTTGTACATAGCAAGTTCCTATAAGCAGTAATGGGATTATCAGTCTCTGTGATATTGAAATATTGGTCATGGTACCATGACAAAACACTCATTTCATATTCTGGAACATTAGCCTTAATTTTACGTTAACTGCACACATATTCAGAAGTGCTGATTCAGATGCAAGAGTGCTGGCACCTTTATAGAGTAGCTGCCACTCTCCATCTTGCAAGACCCAATAACCAAACTTAACCTGTCTCAAAGAATTGCTCTTCATTCCCTTCAATTTGCAGTGGATCCATTGTATCTGAAATAAGGGAATTCATCCTGACAGTACTTCTGATCTGTCGAGAAAGAGAACAACAGTGAATCTGTAGAATCGCTTCAAATCTGTCACTATATTAGGCACAATGTTTGACAACAAAACAACAGTTTGAATTCAACCACCCAGATTTCTCAATCTGCCTGCACTACCCAGGATTTCTTACCCTCTCTCTCTTTAATTTACTTTCTTTCTCTACCACAGGTTTTCTCACTCCCTCTCTCCTGGGTTTTTTTTTCATTTTCTTTCACATAGATCTGGGATTTTATCTTGCATTCTTGCTCTCTCTCCCTCCTCCTCCTCTCCACTACGGTTTCCTCACTCATTCACTGAGGTTTTTTTTCTCTCTCAGGATTTCTTGCACTTTCTCTCTCCACCCAGGTTGGTTCTCTGTCTCTCGGTATTTTGTTTCTCCGGGCTTTCTCACTCACTCTCTCTCTCTCTGAGGTTTTCCTCATTCTCTCTCTCCCAACAAGTTTTTCTAACTTTCTCTCTCTCTGGGTTCTTTTCCTCTCTCTCCCCGTGTTTTCTTTTTCCCTCCCTCTGGGTTCTCTTTTTCTCTCATACTCACTCACTCTGTTTTTTTCTCACAAACTTTTTTTTCTCTCACAATCACTCTCCCTGTTTTTGTCTCGGTTTGTTTTTTCTCACACTCACTGTTAGTTCTTTTACACTGATTTTCTCTCACAAACCCACTTTTTCTGTTTTCTCTCACACACCCACTTTTTCTGTTTTCTCTCTCATA
>NW_025173168.1:0-1866 GCF_004010195.1 Chiloscyllium plagiosum | reverse complement strand
ATGGCAGGTACCTCCGCTCACCAGTATGGCAGCAGAACGGAAGAACCATTGCCAGCATTGAAAATAAACGTTACTTCAAAAGATTGTCTGAAATTTATGGACAGATGCCCGTGGAGTGAAGCAGACATTGAAAGGATGTAGTTTTATACTTTTTAAACCGAAGTACAGACCTGTAAGAAGGTTTTATTCTGAATAAACTGGGTTGAGCATCTCGAAAAGTAAGCCTTTCTACATTCTAGTTCAGTTCATTCTTTTACTCTATTCGACACAAAGAACAAAATGTCAAGCAGGCCTGTTGTCATAAATAGGACGTTGTAAGTGCAAAATGGTTCATTGAAACATTGCTGTCTTTTCTTTTTCCCTGTGCATGAACTTCTATTGCTAGATGATGGAAGATTCGCCCACAATCCAAAAATATGCAGGTTAGCAGAACTGACCATGTAAAATTCCCCACAGTGTTCAAGCATGCTTTGGTGAGGTGCATTTGTCAGGTGTAAATATCGGATAATGGGGAAAGGGGAATGCTAATGATTGGGTTACTCTTGCAGTGTTGGTGTGGACTTGTTGGGCCGAAGGACCTGGTTCCGCACCTTAGTGATTCCATTTTTAAAAAAGGTGCTAATTCTGGCTCACATGCATCTGTACATATTCATCATGCTACTAATTTCCCCCACCCGTTCCACCAAAATGGCAGTCCACTCACGCGATGTACTGCGTGCATATAAGTTGCAAAATGCTGAACTTTAAGGAAGATATGCACTATAAAACGAAACGTGGTTTCAAGAATGCGGGAGGAAAGATATTATGAAACTTAACCAGAGTCGCCCAACTGAAATGATGTTCCTGCAATCAAAAAGATCGGTTTCAACAGATTGAAGGACTGAAGTTGGGAAATTACTTCAGTTCAACAACGATTGCGCATGAGATCTTTTCCCATGTGCGTGGTGTAGTTCATGAACGGTGATTGTCTTTTTTATATCAGTGAATGGGGAAGATGCAGCCTTTCGAATCCTTGATTACCAGTTTCTGAGGTGCAGTCAAAATGTTTGCACTATGCACCACGTGCTTAGGATTGAATGGATTGGAAGTACACCTTGATTATTTGTGACAAATGTTTGATTCTAAAGTGAAGAGAAATTTTTCTTTTCAGAAACAAATCTCATGCAAAAGAGCTTCGAAGATTCAACACCAGAATAGGAGTTGAACGTGAGTCACAGTGGGAAAGGCGCTAAGGGATGAACACTGCACCGACAGGGCACGACAATCGCAGGCGTCTGTCAAAGTCAGATAAAGCATATTGCAATGTCCTTCAACTGTAAGGAACTGAACTAACGTTTGATTTCATTGCTACCTAACCAATTACAGCCTGGGAATCATCTGTAATGGCTTCCCCTGATCTGCACAATTAACTGTCATGATCGAATTACGGCCTCACGATTCATCATTTACTTTCGTCTCTTCAGCATCAGTATCAGAAAACAAAGCACTCGTTTTCTTCTGAAGCTGTTAACTCTCAGCTACACTCCCTGTCCAAGTCAGTCGCCTCCAGCACATTTGTTTCCAGAGATCGAAACTTTAAATTTCGGAGCAGGAGTTGACACTTCAATATTACTCTGTCATTCTATATAATTTGGTTAAATCTCTACCTGTTTACCATGCTCCTGTTTTCTCTACACGCCCTCTGAATCTTTTGATATCAAATAAAATAAATGTATTTTCGCATTCATTCGGAGATTTGGCCTCCACAACGTGTTGTGTATCGAATTACGGAAGTGCCCTCTCTGAATCAAGAAGTGTTTCTTCCTGTCAATCCCACTTGTTCCACGCACTATACTAAGTCTGGAAGTCCTCGTTCTATACTCTGCA
>NW_025173167.1:0-1865 GCF_004010195.1 Chiloscyllium plagiosum | reverse complement strand
CTGGTTTAGAAAATGAGAGTGTAATTTAAAAACTGGCATATTTTAATATGTAGTGAAATTGCAATATTGATTCTGGATTTTTATAGTTGATTTATATTTGTTTCAAATATTCTTCAGGAGAAAAGCTACTGGAGCCATCAGTGTCTATCCTACTGCCACCAACAGAAGACGTTTCCGCTCAGAGGTTTCTCTCCCTCACCTGTTTAGTGAGAGGCTTCTACCCCCGAGAGATCTTCATCAAGTGGACAAACAATGACAAGCCAGTGAATCCCAGTAACTACAAGAACACCGAGGTGATGGCGGAGAGCGAGAACACCTCCTTCTTCATGTACAGCCTGTTATCCATTACAGCAGAGGAGTGGGCCAGCGGTGCTTCTTACTCCTGTGTGGTGGGACATGAAGCGATTCCATTGAAGATCATCAACAGAACAGTCGATAAATCCAGCGGTAAACCGAGTTTTGTGAACATTTCACTTGCACTGATGGACACTATTAATTCATGTCAATAAAAAACTCAAAGTTGCTTTTAATAATTCAACAAAAGTAATAAAGCTTTTTCCTCAAATTGTGATGTAAATATACAACCGTTTAATTAATTGTGCTTCCCATTTTTACTTATATTCCACCTGTAAAGTTAAGTTGGATTATTAACAGGTCTAGGACTCGTGTCTTGTGCAGTTAATGTCCCCTGCTCAGGTAAACTTAGGATCGGAGGCAGAGTAAAGCTCACTCAATGCCAGATTCTGCAAAGTACCTTAACCATCTTAAATTCCATTAAAACGAAATCTGAAAATGCCCAATTTCTCTCAAGTAAAGACCACGAAATTTGAACTTTGTTTTCCTGATTCCCCGATTGCACATTCTCACAAAATTCATGTCGGCTTTAAACTGCCACAATGCAACAATTGCAACCGCAATCTTAAGAGACATTTGGCATTAGTTTTGATTGGAAAATGCCAATCGCAAACAGTGCAGAGTCAGATGAATATAACCCTTCATTCTGTGGAAGGAGGGATCTTGTACCAGTGCAGTGGTTGAAAGAATGCATCTTTATTTGCACACCAGGGTGACCCGAGAGGAAGGTTATTGTTGTTGAGCCGAGGTAGGGGGAGAGGGGAATTATTAATGGTCTGTAGCCATACTCACTCTGCAGAGTTTTCAAGACAGAAGTCCTCTGCAATGTAACCCAGTTGCTGACAGTAACAGCCAGCTTCTTAATTACTGTCCGAAGATTCCATGTTTCCATATAAAATAATACATTTGTGTCTGCCGAATTCGATTGACCCTATTAATCGTTTGTTAACATTGACTCCCCTTAATCCAAAACTGGTATTTACATCATCCCAGTTTGTAATCCATAGTTTTGTCTCAGTTTTCTGGAGCACATGGGATAAATTCTGGTATTCGAACATCTGACATAATTTTGCTTCACGTACAGAACATTTGTAGATATTTTGTAATCAGCATGTTCAGAAATGCAATTCTGCATATCTGGAGCAGTGGGGATTTGAGATCAGGTCTCTGGTCTCAGAGACAGAAATTCTTTCGCTGTAACACAAGAGTTGCTCACATCGAGGGCCGAAGGGCCTGTTCTGCGCTGTATTGTTCTATGTTCTAAAGCATCTATCTCTCCACGACGATCAGAAATGTTCCTGACAACATCAGGGTCAGATATAAATGTTGCCAATCCATAAAAACTGGACCAATAATACAAATTACAGTCTAGTATAAGAGCTGAAACAGTTACAGAGAAATGCTCACAAATACACACATAAAAACACATACACAGGCTCTCACCTAAAGACACATGCTTATGCACACACATAAACGCGCACACAGATGAACTGTCACACACTCTTACATAC
>NW_025173166.1:0-1865 GCF_004010195.1 Chiloscyllium plagiosum | reverse complement strand
TCCCGGTGAGGGGAGGAACTTGATGAAATCAATGATCATAGTTGTACAGCACCGAGACAGACCCTTTGATCCGGCTTGTCCATGTAAACCAGGTATCCAATATTAATCTAATCCCATTTGCCAGCACTCGGCCCATATTCTTTTAAACCCTTCTTATTCATTTTGTACAGGGTTGGCCACCTGGAGTAAGGTGGGTTGGATGGACAGTTGTGTCACAATGCAGAGTGATACCAACAGCGTGGGTTCAATTCCCACAACCATCTGGGGTTACCATGAAGGTTTCTCCTTCTCAGCCTCTCCCCTCACCTGGGTCATGCTGACCCTGTGATCCACCAGCCACCACATGAAATGGTGTTAGACCAAACAGGTGAGTGGTCACATTGACAGACTGAGTGTGGAAGGTCCTTGTCCCAATAGAACAAGGATCACCACAAGATGGAACAGCAGAAGGAAGGGATTTACTCCCAAAGTCCGGATCGTCCTTGTAAACCAGGTATCCTATAATTAATCTAATCTAATCCCATTTGCCAGCGTTTGGCCCATATTCTTCTAAACCTTTCTTATTAATTTTCCCATCCAGATTATTTTTAAATGTTATGATTTGGAGATGCCGGTGTTGGACTGGGGTGTACAAAGTTAAAAATCACACAACACCAGGTTGTAGTCATGAAGGAGCGTTGCTCCGAAAGCTAGTGTGCTTCCAATTAAACCTGTTGGAGTATAACCTGGTGTTGTTTGATTTTAAATGTTTAAATGTTGTAATTGTTCCAGCCTCCTCCACTTTCTCTGGCAACTTATTCCATATATGCATCACCTTCTGCGTGAAAAGCTGCCCCTCAATCCCTTCTTTCCCATCTCTCCTTCAACTGATATCCTCTAGTTTTGGACTCCTCCAACTCCAGACCTTGTCAGTTTAATCTATCTATGTTCATCATGACTTTTATAAACCTCTACAAAGTCATCCCCAGCCTCAGGTGCTCAAGGGAAAACAGGCCCAGTCTATTCAACCTCTCCCCATAGCTTAAACGCTCCAACCCTGGCAAGATCCTTGTAAATCTTTTCTAAACTCTTTCATGGTCGTCATGGTGGCACAGCAGTTAGCACTGCTGCCTCACAGCGCCAGAGACCCGGGTTCAGTTCCTGCCTCAGGCAACTATCTGTGTGCAGTTTGCATATTCTCCCCATGTCTGCGTGGGTTTCCTCCGGGTGCTCCGGTTTCCTCCCACAATCCCAAAAAATGTGCAGGTTAGGTGAATTGGCCACGCTAAATTGACCGTAGTGTTAGGTGAGGGGGTAAATGCAGAGGAATGGGTCTGGGTGGGTTGTCATTGGAGGGTCAGTGTGGACTAGTTGGGCCAAAGGGCCTGTTTCCACACTGTAAGTAAGTAATCTAATTAATTTTCAAAGAATAAGAAAGAAGTCACACCGCACGCAAATAGGCGATTTAGCCCAAGCCGGCTATCCTAACCGGATTTCCAAAACTGAACTAGTCCCGGTTAGCTGTGTTTCGCTCGTATCACTCTGAACCTTTTCCTTTTGCGTGACGTGGTGGCTCAATGGTTTGCACTGTCTCACAGCACCAGGGACCCAGATTTGATTCCACCTTTGGCCGACTGTGTGGAGTTCGTATGTTGTCCCCCCTGTCTGTGTGGGTTTTCGCTTGGTGCTCCAGTTTCCTCCCACAGTCCAAAAATGTGCAAATTAGGTAAATTGGCCGTGCTAAGTAACCCATAGTATTCAGGGGCATATCGGTGTGGTAGCCATGAGATATGTCGGGTTACAAGAATTGGGTTGGGGATTGGGGCTGGGTGGGATGCTCTTTGGAGGTTCGATGTCAACTTGTTGAGCTGAATGGCCTGTTTCCA
>NW_025173165.1:0-1865 GCF_004010195.1 Chiloscyllium plagiosum | reverse complement strand
TCCTGACGAAAGATATTGCTTTTGCGCTTCCCCTTTCACTTCTGTCTCCACGCATTACTTACCACGACTGTCCTTCATTGGCCATATTTTATTCCATTCATTCTTTTAGTCCTTACGTAACTATGGAAAGATATAGGATTTTCCCTTATCCTATCTGCCAACAAATTCTCAACTACCATCCTGGCTCATCTTCTGTCGCTCTTCAGGTCTTTCCTGAACTTCCTCAGTAATCATGACTCCTGCACTTGACAATTTCCTCCCTCTCTGACAGTTACATACTTATCAAATACACACAGAACCTGCTCCTTGAATAAGCTCCTCAAGTCTATTCTACCCATTCCCTGCCGTTTCCTTGCCCAACCTGTGCATGCGTGATCTTATCTAATCGCATTACAATTTTCTTTCCCCCAGCAGCAGCGCTTGCCCTCCGGTGTATACCTATCCCTTTGAAAAGCTCAAGTAAACATAATTTAATTTTGGTAACTATCACCAAAGTGCTCACCTAGCACCAAATCCATCACCTTGCCATGTTCATTACCCGGTACCAAATCTAATTTGGCCTCTCCCCTTGTTGGCCTGTTCCATTACACAATAGTTAAGGAATCTATCGCAGATACTCAATACTCTTCTCATCAAGGATACCCTGACTGAGCTGCTTCGACCGATCGACATGTTGATTAAAATCCCGCATGATAATTGCCATACCATTTTTTCAGGTGTTGTTTATGTCTTTGTTTCCTGCCCTCCCCAATGTGATCTTAAAATTTGGAGCCGGTAGACTCCGACAGCCAACGACATTTTCTTCTTAGAACTTCTACTTTCCTCCCAAATGGATTCAAACTCCTTCTCCATAGAACGTATATCATCTGTCAGCATCGGTCTGAGGTTGTCCTTGAATGTTTGAGTTAAACCACCTTCCTTACTACCATTTCTGTCCTTCCAAATTGTCTCATGCCCGTGAATATTTACCTCCCAGTCTTGACTATGCTGTCTCCATGTATTTGCAATGTCTACTAAATTGTATTCGTTCGTGATAATTTATGCCGTTATATCCCCAATCTTCTTCCGAAAAGTACGAGCATTCAGGTATAGTTCCTTTATGGTCGCTTTCTTACACATTTATTAACAACATCTCTAATAATATCTTCTAAGCTATCCTTTCTTCTTGCTTCTTACTTCTCCTCACTTGTCCATTTCTGAACTCCCTGCTTAGTACACAATTGCTCAAATACACCTTCCAGGTGAAGCAACACTTTCCCTACTCTTCACACAATCCAGTCTAATAGATTCACTGCTCATATTGTGGTCGCCATTACCTTGAGAAATGAAGTCTGGATTGAATGACCGTTTTGCAGAATACAAAGTTCTATCGCCAAAAATGTCCCTAAGCTTCCAGTTGACCTCTCCTTTAGCAAAGAACCAAGTTTCCTCGCCAACGTCTCTATCTCACGCTTACTGTAGTGTTCCACCATAGCTCAGCGCATGCTGAAAAAGTAACAGGCCATTTTCTGCTTGAGCACCCCGCGATCATCCATACCAATTACAATCATTTTAGAGGCCTGAAGTCTCCCATGTCCTGGCCCCCAACACACCCACCAGGCCTAGTTATAGCATAGCAGCCATTACACAATACTTACGGTTAATCATAAACAGTCTCCGTGAACAGTTGTTAATGCTCCAAACAAATCATTATCAATTCCTATGTCCAACTGTTAGTTTGTCTCTTTCGGCTCTATCCCGACAGCTCGTTCACTTCTAATTACTGTACCCGCCCCCACATATCTTCTGCATATAGACCAAACTTTTCCTGGAAATAATCAATGCTAAGGACAGCGTCACTGCACCGAAAATGTTAACTCCGATTT
>NW_025173164.1:0-1865 GCF_004010195.1 Chiloscyllium plagiosum | reverse complement strand
CACCGCTGGTGACTTGTTTCCCAGACAGTTCTTGAACATGACTCGAAAGAATTCAACATTCTTTTCTCCTGAATCTAGGTAATCTCTAAACACTGTGCAAATATCACCAGAACCTCGACATTTTCCACGCCTGTCTGCCTCCTTGCAATATCAATTGATCCATCACTGTGCTCCTGCTGCACAAATCAAGAACGACCCAAACCGCATCAATTGCATCGAGGCTGCGAGCGCAGATAACTGCAGCCGCTCCCCAGAGTACTGGCAACTGTGTGATCACAGAAGCACACATTGACCAGCCAGGAAACCCAAAATAATTACAGTGCCAGAGGCCGTGCCAGGAACAGCACCTGAGAAACAACAGAAACACTCTTTTGAGCTGGTTAAATTTCTCAATCAGCAATCGAAGTTTACATTGGTTATATCAACTGATCCCTCACTCAAGGAACCAACAACTGCTGCAAACGGAGGAGAAAATGAGGACTTTACATACTGGACATCAGAGTCTAGAGTGCAGTTTTGGAAGACACAGCAGGTCAGACAGCATCTGAGGAGCAGGAGAATCGATGTTTTGGGCATGTGCCTGATGACTGGTCATGCCAGAACGTCCATTCTCCTGCTTCTTGGATGCTGCCTAACGTGCTGTACTTTTCCAGCAACACCGTCTCCATTGCTGCATACTGTCATACAATGCAAGCTTCCAGCCGCAGAATCTGCAACACTCAGTGTAATGAGTCAACCTATTGAGGACACCTGGCAGTGGTGTTTAGAGTTAAGTAGATCTTCATGAATGCGTGTCGTGAATTGTCTGTCTTGTATAATGTTCCCTGCTCTCACTACGTGCAACATTGTTTGAGCATATTTGTATTGTACATGATGGGTATTGGGTCCATTGTTCTGGTGAGTTGTTGTCTAAATGTCGCTTTCGGTTTATATTATCTCATAAATCCGAGTAGTCAAAGGCTGTCCGTTCCGAGACATTTTTGATTGATGTGTTGGGTCTTGGCATGCCCTCCTAACGTTGTTTGTCTGCAAGGAATTTGCGGGAATATCTATTGTTGCAAAGCATTTCTGGAGGATCCGGTAAACGCCATAATCAGTTGTACAGAGTGGCAATGCACAGAAATGACGAGGTCAACAAATTCGACCAGAACAACACAACAATAATTGGACAATAGTGGGCAGCCAGAGATTTTCTAGAATGACGAGAATCATTCAATGACTCCATCAAAGAACATGCTGACCTGGACGTAACATACCGGGACCTGCAATGAACGACAAGAAGCAGCAACTGAAAGCAGTGGGAAGGAACTCACACCAATTCGAAACGCTACAGGACAGCAGAGCTTCATAAGAGACTCATCAGCCTTGAGGATGTCACCGAGAAAGGGCAGGAAACTGCTGCAAACCAACTTCCCAACACTAGCGAACATCCACACACCATTTGCAAACTTCACTGGAACTACAAATCTTTACACAAACCTTGAAACCCTGAAACAGTCAGGACCGCCCCAGCGGGAAAATGAACCCTTGCATCCCACATGACAGCTGAGGATACGAAACGCCATACTCCAGTGGTCGGCAAAACGAACTGCTCTTGCCAGCTACTTGTGCGTGCTCTTGTCAAAATAACTGCTTGATTCTCCTCATCCAAGTTTTCATCGTTTGACGTTGTATGCCTTTAGCATTACAAATTTACATCTGTATATCTCTGAATTTTCTGAGAATTTCTGCCGTTCCAACACTTTGAGACAGTGAGTTCCAGATTCCAACCACTCGTTGTCTGATAAAGTTTTTTTTATGTGCAGCTACCCAAACCTTTTTACTCTTATCTCCAATCTATGGCTCCTTGGTGATTGATCCCTCCA
>NW_025173163.1:0-1865 GCF_004010195.1 Chiloscyllium plagiosum | reverse complement strand
TAAGCATTTTTAAAAATAAAACCTTAAGTCATCTGAAGAACGTAACTTAAAAGATGTTCTGGGATTTACAGATTAATGAACCAAAACCCGCAATCCATTCTCAAAGATGGAAGACTGAACAGCAATCTAGGTTTGTTCAGTATATCCTATCAGTTGCATGACACTGTGAGCTTTTGCTATCAATTCTGTGTCTTTTGATCCAGCTCCGCAGCTACCCGGTGAAGGAGCAGCGCTCAGAAAGCTAGTGCTTCCAAATAAATCTGTTGGACTATAACCTGGTGTTGTGCGATTTTTCACTTTACCCAGGCCAAGTCCACCACCGGCTCCTCCACATCATTTCTAGTGAACACAGCCCACACTTCCCGATGCTGCCAGTAAACTTTACAATGCCGATGAAATGATGCACTTTACACTCCTGAAAAACTTACAATTTCTAATGATACTGGCTCCTCATTCACCTGATAGACAACATTGGAAGCTTAGTGCAGGAGGCTGAAAGAACTGGTCAGCTTTAAAACAAAACCTCTTGGAGCTCAAAGCTTTCAATGAGAGTCTGAGCCAGGGGGTAAGTTCAGGTAACCTTTATTGCAACCCAACTTTGTTACAGCTTCAGATCCCCCCCTGCAAAAAGGCAGAGAAAAAGTAGCTGTTTTTTAAACAGCTCAAGGTCAAAGCACATACACTTCCCCCACCTCACATTCTTTACTATTGGTAAGCACCCAGTCTTCCCTTTGTAATTGGATCCGTGGTACAGCTGTAACCCGGAAGAAGTATTGCCTCACTCAACAATTTCAATTCAAGGATGCAACTTGGCCATCACTGTTTCAATTCCACTACAGGTGAACTCGCTGGTGCCTCCACAGGGCGGAGGAGCAGTTGTAAGCCTTCCTGCACTGACAGCAGGTGAACGGCCTCTCACCTGTGTGGACCCGCCGGGGGGTCAGCAGGGTGGAGACCTGGGTAAAGCAGTTCCCGCATTCTGGGCAGCTGAAGGGCCTCTCCCCTGTGTGAACCCGTTGGTGGGTCAGCAGGGGGGAGGAATTGCTGAAGGCCTTCCTGCACTTGGGGCAGGGGAACGGCCTCTCCCCGGTGTGGCTGCGCCGATGAGAGTCCAGGGAAGATGGGAAACAGAAGCTTTTCCCGCAGTCATCACACTTCCATCATTTCTCCAAAAGGTGGGATTTCTCGGGTTTCTCCATGGCCGACGCTTCAGTTACACGCAAACACACATACAGCCCCTCCCTGCCATCAATACCTCTTTGTGGCTGCGCCGATGAGAGTCCAGGGAAGATGGGAAACAGAAGCTTTTCCCGCACACTTCCATCGTTTCTCCAAAAGGTGGGATTCCTCGGGTTTCTCCATGGCCGACGCTTCAGTTACACGCAAACACACATACAGCCCCTCGCTGCCATCAATACCTCTTTCCAGGCCGTATAGCGGTTACACGCCCCACATTCAGTGCGCTGCAACAGGAGGGTCTCTCATCCAGTCCCACTGATGCTGAAATCGTCCTCAAACAGGAACCAAAAAGCTTTGCTCCTTCTCACAGAATCATAGTTGAAAATTGTTGCGGTCCCGATGGACTGAGTGACTGTCAGACATTGACGTCAAAGTGAGGACTGCAGATGCTGGAGAGTCAGTGTCGAAATGTGTGGCATTGGAAAATCACAGCAGGTCAGGCAGCATCTGAGGAACAGGAGAGTCAATGTTTCGGGCATAAGCCCTTCATCTGTTGATTTTGAATCGGACTTCAGATTTTCAAATACTCTGCAAAAAGGGATGACAAAAGTCATAACTATCAGTGCACGGTAGAAATTCAGAACAATCAATTTTACTTTCTGTGGAATATTCTTTTGTTGTTCCAC
>NW_025173162.1:0-1865 GCF_004010195.1 Chiloscyllium plagiosum | reverse complement strand
GGCTGATGTATTTTCCCCTGACCATTCAATGGTGCCTCTCTTATTCAGAGTCCCTGCCAAACTAGTTTAAACCTTCCAGGTTAAGACTACCAAATCTTCCCGCAGTGGCACTGGTACCCCTCTGATTCGAGTCCATCTCGTCCCCATTTTACAGGTCACCTCTACCCGAGAAGAGGTCCCAACGATGTAAAAACCCTGCCCCCTACACCAGCTCCTCAGCCGCACGTCCATCCGGCCTATTTTTCTATGTCTATCCTCACTGGGGCAGGTGTCACTGTAAGTAATCTGGAGACCACAACCCTTGAGGTGCTGCTTTTTAACTTCTTACCTGCACGCCTGATACTCATTTCACAGGACCCCATCCCTTTGTCTACCTCTGTCATGTTGTCCGATGTGCACAATAACATCTGGCTGTTCGCCCTCCCCTTTAGAGTTTTCTGCAACCGCTCAGAGACATCCTTGAGCCTGGCGTCCGGGACGCAGCACACCATCCTGGGGTCCCTTCTGCATCCACACAGTTTCCTGTCTGTCCACCTCACAAGAGAGCCTCCTATCATTACTGCTAACTTTAGACAGGATGTGACAAATATAGACTGGGAGGAGCGACCTGCAGTTGGGGCAATATTTGCAAAGTGGAGTATTTTTAAGTGATACAATGAGAATCCATGGCCAGTGTTTTCATGATGAGAGAATGGCCAATACAGTAAGTCTAGCGTTTAGTGATCATGTGATATCGCGAGTTTGATAAAGAAAACACAGTGAAATACAGGCAGAGCCATTCACAAATATAGAGTGGGCAAAGGATTACTTAAAAATGAGGGTCAAACAGAGGTCACAAAATATCCTTGGCAGATACTGTTAAGGAAAAGCCACAAGGTATTTTACAGTACAGTTAGAGTCAGAAGATTACTTGGGCAAGAGTGGGCCCTGTTAGAAACCAAAGGGACAATCTGTGCATGGAGCCAGAGGAAGTCGGTGAGGTCTTCAATAAATACTTCCCATCTGTATTCACACAGGAGAAAGTCATTGGAACCAGGGACTTCAGTTGGGATGGTGAGGTTCGAGAACACAGTAAGATCAATAAGGAGGACATATTAAATGTTTTTACCAACATAAAGATGGAGAAATCCCCAGTGCAATGAAATGTATCCGAGACTGCTATAGCAGGGAAAGGAGGAGATTGCTGGGGCACTGGTGGATGATATATTTAATACTTTGCTGGCCACAGGTGAAGTGCCGAATGACGGGAGGATAGCTAATGTGGTTCCTTTGTTCAAAAAGGGCAGCAGGGATAGGCCAGGTAATTACAGAGCAGATAGTCTGACAGCAGGGGGAGGGACATGATTGGAAACAATTCTGAGGGAGAGTTTGAATTAATAATTGGAAAGGCAGAGATTGATTAGGGATAGTCTTCACGGAATTGGCAGAGGAAGATCCTGTCCGATGAATTCAGCGAAGTTTTCTTTGAAATTATGATTAAAAATATTGATGAGGGATGGGCAGATGATATGGGTTTCCTGGAGTTCAGTAAGGCCTTTGACAAGGTCCCACATGGAAGGCTGTTCCAAAAGGGAAGAGCCCATGAGTTCCAAGGCAAGTTGGGAAATCGGATCCATAATTTGTGAAGGGTTGGTTTTGTGATTGAAAACCTTTGCCCAGCGGTGGCACCACAATAATCTGTACAGGAACCATCGTTGTTTATTATGTACATTAATAACTCGGATGTGAAAGCAGAAGATATCATCAGTCAGGTTACACATGACATGAAAGGTGAGGGTGTTATCCACAGTGAGACGGATGGTATCAGACTGCAGTCTGTAGGTTGAGGCTACGACAGAATTTCAACAGAGTCATTTCGATCGATA
>NW_025173161.1:1443-1865 GCF_004010195.1 Chiloscyllium plagiosum | reverse complement strand
CCACAGATAGTTCTACCTCAGTACCTCAGAGAGGGCTTCCTCAATACCTCAGAAAGTGCTCCCTCAGGACCTCAGAAATTGCGATCTCAATACCTCAGAAAGTGCTCCATCAATACCACAGATCGTTCTCCCTCAGTACTCAGAGAGTGCTTCCTCAATACCTCAGAAAGTGCTCCCTCAGTACCTCAGAAAGTGCTCACTCAATACCTCAGAAATTACTTCCTCTATACCTCAGTAAGTGCTTCCTCAATACCTCAGAGAGTGCTCCCTCAGTACCTCAGAAAGTGCTCCCTCAATTCTTCAGAAAGTTCTCCATCAATACCTCAGAGAGTGCTCCCTCCATACCGAAGATAGTTTTCCTTCAATACCTCAGATAGTTCCCCCTCAAAACCTCTGAAAGTGCTCGCTCAATACCTCTGATA
>NW_025173161.1:0-1352 GCF_004010195.1 Chiloscyllium plagiosum | reverse complement strand
AATACCTCAGAAAGTGCTCCCTCAGTACCTCAGATAGTTCTCCCTCAATGCCTCAGATAGTGCTCCCACAATACCTCAGATAGTTCTCCCTCAGTACCTCAGAAAGTGCTCCCTCAATACCTCAGAAAGTGCTTGCTCAGTACCTCAGATATTTTCTCCCTCAGTACCTCAGATAGTTCTCACTCTACCACAGAAAGTGCTCCCAAAATACCTCAGAAAGTGCTCCCTCAGTACCTCAGATATTGCTCCCTCAATGCCTCAGGTAGTGCTCCCTTAATACCTCAGCAAGTGCTCCCTCAGTAACTCAGAGATTTCTCCCTCAATACCTCAGATAGTGCTTCCTCAATACCTAAGAAAGTGCTTCCTCAACACCTCAGAAAGTGCACCCTCAGTACCTCAGATAGTTCTCCCTCAGTACCTCAGAGACTGCTTCCTGAATACCTCAGAACTTGTTCCGTCAGTACCTCAGATAGTCCTCCCTCTATACCTCAGAAAGTGCTACCTCAGTACCTCAGAAAGTGCTTCCTCAATACCTCACAGAGTGCTCCATCAATACCACAGATCGTTCTCCCTCAGTACTCAGAGAGTGCTTTCTTCAATACCTCAGAAAGTGCTCCCTCAGTACCTCAGAAATTGCTCCCTCAATACCTCAGAAAGTGCTTCCTCAATACCTCAGAAAGTGCTCCCTCAGTACCTCAGAATGTGCTCACTCAATACCTCAGAATGTACTTCCTCTATACCTCAGAAAGTGCTTCCTCAATACCTCAGAGAGTGCTCCCTCAGTACCTCAGAAAGTGCTCCCTCAATACCTCAGAAAGAGCTTCCTCAGTACCTCAGAAAGTGCTTCTTCAATACCTCAGATAGTGCTCCATCAATACCACAGATAGTTCTACCTCAGTACCTCAGAGAGTGCTTCCTCAATTCCTCAGAAAGTGCTCCCTCAGTAGCTCAGAAAGTGCGACCTCAATACCTCAGAAAGTGCTTCCTCAATACCTCAGAACGTGCTCCCTCAGTACATCAGAAAGTCCTCCCTCTATACCTCAGAAAGTGCTTGCTCAATATCTCAGAAAGTTCTTCCCCAATACCTCAGAAAGTGCTCCCTCAGAACCTCAGAAAGTGCTCCAACAATACCTCAGAAAGTCGTTCCTCAATAACTCAGAAAGTGCTCCCTCAGTAACTCAGATAGTGCTCTCTCTGTACCTCAGATAGTGCTCTCTCAATACCACAGATAGTGATTCCTCAATACCTCAGAAAGTGCTACCTCAGTATCTCAGAAAGTGCTTCCTCAATACCTCAGAAAGTGCTTCCTCAATACCTCAGAAATACTCAGAGAGAGCTTCCTCAGTACGTCA
>NW_025173160.1:0-1865 GCF_004010195.1 Chiloscyllium plagiosum | reverse complement strand
GCAGAGTGATGTCGAGGACAACAAATTCGACTTTTACAACACAAAAATAATAGGACAAGCTAATTAGAGTGCAGCCAGAGAATTTCTTTTAATAGGGTTAGGGATATGTATCCAAACGGAAACCAAACCCAATGAGGAACCACAAATGCGTCTCTGTATTGTTGAATGCAAGTGAAGGATTGTGGACACTCGGAATTTAAAACAAAAACAGAAACTGCTCAAGGAACTCTGCAGGTTTGTCAGTACCTCTGAGAGAAGATAGCGTTCTGAGAAACTCCTGAAGAAGCTCTGAATCGTTGTCTCTATTTGTCTCTCCCCAGATGCTGCCAGATCTGTTTAGTTTCTCCTGCAATCTCTTCATTTCTTTTTAACTGAATAATCATTTCAACCATCGAGATTGTTTACACAGACCACACATGTCCTGACATTTAACATTGTCGAAACTGTGGTGATTGAATTCAAACAAACCGAACAGTGATTGCCTATCCCTCAACTCCACAGGTCGGGAGAATTTGAAACCAGTTCAGTAGCGCGCTTCGGCAGTTGTGGCCACGTGGTTGAGGCAATTAGTATTAAATCCACTGTGGCTTCCTCACGCAGTTCAACATTTTGCGAACAGTGACTGAGAGCCGAGCGGGAACTTGAAGAGTGCTTGTTCTCTGCATTTGTTTGAAATTCAAATCGCAGGATTAGGTGAAATTCATATAACTCAGATAAGGAACGTTAGGAACCTGCAACCAACCGCCTGTCAGGATGGAAAAGGCAGAAAACTCTAGAGCAGGTAAGACCCATTTAGTTGTACACTTCCATTACTGAATATGTTTGCCTCTCTGAATCAAGTGACACCAGATGGGATAAGAACAGTTCAGGGTATTGTGTTGGACTGGTGCTGACTTAGTGGGCTAAAAGGGTATTGTTGTGCAAGACAATTCCCTGGCCAGCTGTGAGGAGATCAGTTTGTGAAGTAAAAGGATAATCTTTGAAATATGTCCCTCGGCGAGGAAGGGGTCGAAGCTACTCTCCCCTGATCTTACTATCAGTCATGGTATTCATTGGGACATCTCAATTGGTAATAACTGTTACGGTGCATATTTGTGGAATCGGACTGTATGATAATCAGGATGATAAGACCTGATATCTCATTACCCAGGCGAGAGCAAGCCCGTGCAGCTGACATTCCCTGGCTCTGCTTTTGAGATAAAGCTTATTTTCTCAATGTGCCTGTGTTGAGATCAAACAGTTCATTGACATCGGGACTAGAAGTTCAGAGAAAGCTGGAGGTGTTACAGGAATAGAAACAGAACAAGACGAGACGTGAAAGTGTTTAGATTTTGCCGTGTGTCCATTATTTTTGGTGAAGAATGTCTGCCGGGAGCTATCCTGTCAGGTCCCAGGAGCCAGGGGGCTTGTATGGTGGGATTTGTGTTATTGGAAATTACACATGAGAAGCGTGTTCGACTATTTCAGCTCAGTATCCATTTCATATCCCGGCTCACCACAACGGTGCACATTTTCTAGCGAAGTGGCTTGTATTCCACTTAAAGCCGCCTTTCTCCAGGGAAACTTGCAGACATAAAGCACATGGAGTGGGTATAATCCTGAGGACTCTGTCACTGTCGTGGAATGTGCCTGTGTGATTGCCTCCGTATGTGAACATGAGAATACGTTCCACAAAGGAGTTACAACAGTGTGGCCAGGTCAACTTTCAGTACTATTGTTATGTCATTTAAGATCACAGAGAGAATCTCATTGCTGCAAACTGGGACGAGAATAGATGGATGTCTGATAATGTGCCCTTCACGATAGAAGAACCGCCCTTCACTACTCCCCCACCCGCCCCTCTCACGCTTTTTAAACTTGCGGCC
>NW_025173159.1:0-1865 GCF_004010195.1 Chiloscyllium plagiosum | reverse complement strand
TACTCAACACAACAGTACCTCATGGAGCCTTCTCACCACACCACTGCTTCATGTAGACTACTCTGCGCAACATTGCCTCATGTCGCCTACTCACCACAACATTGTCTCATGTAGCCTACTCACCAGACCACTGCCTCATGTAGCCTACTCACCAAAACATTGCCTCAGGTTGCCTACTCACCATGACATTGTTTCATGTAGCCGACTGAACCCAAAAATGCCTCATGTTGCCTACTCAACACAACAATGCCT
Source organism: Chiloscyllium plagiosum (assembly GCF_004010195.1). Classification (NCBI taxonomy): domain Eukaryota; kingdom Metazoa; phylum Chordata; class Chondrichthyes; order Orectolobiformes; family Hemiscylliidae; genus Chiloscyllium; species Chiloscyllium plagiosum. The sequence continues at coordinate 1,613 of NW_025173159.1, read as the reverse complement.
CATGTAGCCTACTCACCATAACATTGCCTCATGTAGCCTACTCATCACAACACTGCCTCATGTAGCCCACTCACCATAACATTGTCAAATGTAGCCTACTCAACCCAACAATGCCTCATGTAGCCTACTCACCACAACATTGCCTCATGTAGACTACTCCCCGCAACATTGCCTCATGTAGCCTACTCACCACAACACTGCCTGATGTAGTCTATTCACCACAACATTGTCTCATGTAACCTTCTCACCATAACATTGTCGAATGTAGCCGACTCAACCCAACAATGCCTCATGTAGCCTACTCACTGTAACATTGCCTCATGTAGCCTGCTCCCTGCACAATTGCCTCATGTCACCTACTCACCACAACATTGTCTCATATAGCCTATTCACCACAACATTGTCTCATGTAACCCACTCACCATAACATTGCTTCATGCAGCCTACTCACCGCAACATTGCCGAATGTAGCCCACTCACCATAACATTGCCTCATGAAACATACTCACCATAGCATTGTCTCATGTAGCCTACTCACCAATACATTGCCTCATGTAACCTACTCACCACAACATTGCCTCATGTAGCGAACTCAACACAACAATACCTCATGTAGCATACTCACCATAACATAGCGTAATGTAGCCTACTCACCACAACACTGCCTCATGTAGCCCACTGACCATAACATTGTCGAATGTAGCCTACTCAACACAACAGTACCTCATGTAGTCTACTTACCATAACATTGTCTCATATAGTCTACTCCCCGCAATATTGCCTCTTGTAGCCTACTCACTACAACACCGCCTCATGTAACCTACTCACCATAACATTGCCTCATGTAGCCACCTCTGCTCAACATTGCCTCATGTAGCCTACTCAACACAGCATTGCCTCATGTAGCCTACCCACCAAAACATTGCCTCATGTAGCCTACTCACCACAAAATTGCCTCATGTAGCCTACTCAACACAACAGTACCTCATGTAGCCTATTCACCATAACATTGCCACATCTAGCCTACTCAACCCAACAATGCCTCATGTAGCCAACTCACCATAACATTGCCTCATGTAGCCTACTCACCGTAACATTGCCTCATGTAACCTACTACCCGCAATATTGCCTCATGTAGCCTACTCACTACAACACTGCCTCATGTAGCCTACTCACCATAACATTGTCTCATGTAGCTTCCTCCGCGCAACATTGCCTCATGTAGCCTACTCAACACAGCATTGTCTCATGTGGCCTACCGACCAAAACACTGCCTCATGTAGCCTACTCAACACAACAGTACCTCATGTAGCCTACTCACCATAACATTGCCTAATGTAGCCTACTAACCATACCATTGCCTCATGTAGCCTTGTCAACACAACAGTACCTCATTTAGCCTACTCACCATAACATTGCCTAATGTAGCCTAATCACCATACCATTGCCTCATGTAGCCTAATCAACACAACAGTACCTCATGTAGCCTACTCACCATATCATTGTCTCATGTAGCCTACTCACCATAACATTGTCTCATGTAGCCTACTCAACCCAAAAATGCTTCATGAAGCCTACTTAGCACAACACTGCCTCATGTAGCCTACTCACCA
>NW_025173158.1:0-1865 GCF_004010195.1 Chiloscyllium plagiosum | reverse complement strand
CTCTAACCTGCACACAGGCTTATATCTCTCTCTTTCAGCTGCACACAGGCATGTCTCTCTCTCTAACCTGCACGTAGGTAGCTCTCCCGCTAACCTGCACACAGGCAACTCTCCCTCTACCATGCACACAGGCAACTCTCCCTGTAACCTGCACACAGGCATCTCTCCCACTAACCTGCACACAGGCAACTTTCTCTCTAATCTGCACACAGGCAACTCTCCCTCTAACCTGCACACAGGCAACTCTTCCTCTAATCTGCACACAAGCAAATAACTCTCTAACCTGCACACAGGCAACTCTCCCTCTTACCTGCACACAGGCAACTCTCCCTTGAACCTGCACACAGACTACTCTCCCTCTAACCTGCACACAGGCAACTTTTTCTCTAACCTGCACACAGGCAACTCTCCCTCTAACCTGCACACAGGCAACTCTCCCTTGAACATGCACACAGACTACTCTCCCTCTAACCTGCACACAGACAACTCTCTCTCTAACCTCCACCCAGGCAACTCTCCCACGAACCTGCACAAAGGCAACTCTCTCTCAAACCTGCACACAGGCAACATTCTCTCTAACCTGCACGTAGGCAACACTCCCTCTAACCTGCACACAGGCAACTATCCCTTGAACCTGCACACAGGCAAATCTCCCTCCAACCTGCACACAGGCAACTCTCCCACTAAACTGCATGTAGGCAACTCTCCCACGAACCTGCACTCAGGCAACTCTCCCACAAACTTGTACACAGGCAACTCTCCATCTAACCTGCACACAGGCTTATCTCTCTCTCTCTCTAATCTGCACACAGGCAAGTCTCTCTCTAACCTGCACACAGGCAACTCTTCCACTAAACTGCACGTAGGCAACTCTCCCACGAACCTGCACTCAGGCAACTCTCCCACAAACTTGTACACAGGCAACTCTCCCTCTAACCTGCACACAGGCTTATCTCTCTCTCTCTCTCTAATCTGCACACAGGCAAGTCTATCTCTAACCTGCACACAGGCAACTCTTCCACTAAACTGCACGTAGGCAACTCTCCCACAAACCTGCACACAGGCAACTTTCTCTCTAATCTGCACACAGGCAACTCTCCCACAAACCTGTACACAGGCAACTCTTCCTCTAACCTGCACACAGGCTTATCTCTCACTCTCTCTAATCTGCATACAGGCAAGTCTCTCTCTCTAACCTGCACGTAGGTAACACACCCACTAACCTGCACACAGGCAACTCTCCCCCAGAGCTGCACACAGGCAAATCTCCTCCCGAGCTGCACACAGGCAACTCTCCCACTAACCTGCCCAAAGGCAAGTCTCCCTCTAACCTGCACACATGCAACTCTCGCTCTAACCTGCACACAGGCAACTCTCCCTCTAACCTACATGGATGTAACACTCATTCTAAACTGCACACAGGCAACTCTCCCTCTAACCTGCACACAGGCAAGTCTCCCACTAACCTGCACACAGGCAACTCTCCCACTAGCCTGCACACAGGCAACTCTCCCGCTAACCTGCACACAGGCAGCTCTCCCACTAACTTGCACACAGGCAACTCTACCTTGAACCTGCACACAGGCAACTCTCTCTGTAACCTGCACATAGGCAACTCTCTCACTAACCTTCACACAGACTACTCTCTCTCTAACCTAAACATAGGCAACTCTCCCACTAACCTGCACATCGGCAACTTTCTCTCTAACCTGCACACAGGCAAATCTCCCTCTAACCGGTTCACAGACAACTCTCCCTCTAACCTGCACACAGGCAACTTTCTCTCTAACTTGCACACAGGCAACTCTCCCTCTACCCTGCACATAGGTAACTCTCCCTCTAACCGGTTCACAGGCAACTCTCCC
>NW_025173157.1:0-1865 GCF_004010195.1 Chiloscyllium plagiosum | reverse complement strand
ATATTACTAATTAGGGGAGGTGATGGCCTAGTGTTATTATCATTAGACTGTTAATCCAGAGACGCAGGTCATGTTCTGGGGACCCAGGTTCAAATCTCACCATGGTAGATGGTGGAACTTGAATTCAATGAATTAAGGATCTAATGACCACTATAAGTCCATTGCCAATTGTCAGGAAAAGCCCATCTGGCTCACTAACATGCCTAAGGGAAGGAAGCTGCCATCCTTATCTGGTCTGGCCTCCATGTGACTCCAGACAATCTAACAAAGTGGTTGACTCTCAACTGCTCTCTGGCCAATTAGGGATGGGTAATAAATGCTGTCTACCTAATGACGCCCTCATCCTGTTACAGAATAAAGAGAAAAAAAATCCCATAAACACACCACTTGGCAAAAAGGAAACTTCAGACACAGATTCTCACATGCAGTTCTCCAATCCAGGAGGAAACAAAATCATGAGAAAGTTCAGAGTGGCAGCTGGGAGACATTCAATGAAACTTCCAACTTTTTTGAGACCCCCAATATCTTCTGCTGAAAGCTAAAATAAAACTAGAGGGCATGGTCTGTGGGAGCTGACCACACCCAGACTGCTTCCATTGTTCCAACTTTTTAAAAAACCTCAAGGTCTCACAAACTGTTTACTCACGTGGTCTTCTGTAGCCGGCTCACGACCTCTGCCTTACATCCTCTCTTGAAAAATACAGGGCAAAATAATCTCCCGAATGTCATAACATCGTGACAACTCCTACCTACAATGGAATGACTTGAACTCAAACATGGAACTTAAACAGCGACAAAACACAGATAGAAAGTTTACTTACTTCCTGTTTTTGCGTACAACCTTGATTCAGTGATACAGAGTCAGTGCTTTGAGGCTAAAACGTGAGACAGAACCTGTTTCTGCTGAGTGTCTTCATTCAGTGGGAAGGGGTGCAGCCCCAGTGGGATCTCATCATTGTATTTCAGATTTCCTGTTCAGTCTACAGCATTCCAGCCCATGGTCGCAGTACAGTGGGAAAAACTCCTATTGTTTACTGCAATAGTCTTTTCGACACACTGCTCCACACCAGTCACAGAACTCCAGGAATTCTAAACTATAACCTGAAAAATATATTGATTGAAATAGGAAGAATAAGAAAACAGTATAAAGCTGATGAGGTCAGCAGCGTTTCTGTGCCTAACTTTGCACCACATTTTACTTCCTGTTTCATTAACACTACAAACTGTAGCACCAACCCTACCATCCAAACTTAAATATGTGACAGCCTCCTCAGAATTACAATGAGAATAAATTTCTAATGACTCCAGGCAGGTCAGTTTGACACCAACACTGTGTACACCGTGAGTAGAGTCATAGAGATGTACAGCACAGAAACAAACCCTTAGGTCCAACCCATCCACGCCGACCAGATGTCCCAACCTAATCTAGTCCCAACTGCCAGCACCCACCCATATCCCTCCAAATCCTTCCTATTCATATATCCATCCAAATGCCTTTTAATTGTTGCAATTGTACCAGCCTCCACCACATCCTCTGGCAGCTCATTTCATACACGTACCACCCTTTGTGTGAAAACATTGCCCCTTAGGTCTCTTTTATATCTTTCCCCTCTCTCCCTAAACTTATGCCCTCTAGTTCTGGACTCCCCCACCCCAGGGAAAAGACTTTGCCTATTTATCCTATCCATGCCCCTCATGATTTTATAAACCTCTATAAGGTAAACCCTTCAGCCTCCGATGCTCCAGGAAAAACAGCCCTAGACTATTCGAGCTCTCCCTATAGCTCAAATCCTCCAACCCTGGCAACATCCTTGTAAATCTTTTCTGAACCTTTTCAAGTTTCGCAACATCCAAGCAACCAGGAA
>NW_025173156.1:0-1865 GCF_004010195.1 Chiloscyllium plagiosum | reverse complement strand
CCAGACCTGCCACACACAGAGACACACAGATGTACACACAGCAATTGTTGGGACACTGCGTGAAGCTCAACTGGTAGTTTAAACTAAACATAAAGAAATGCTCAATTCGCCTCGCAAACTGTTAAAATATGAGTGACAGAGAACTCCCAAATTCGACTGATTAAATAAACTCATCAATTTATTTTTTTAACTCTGAAAGTGAACATTTTACATCAACTATTCAGAACTCTGAGACCCCTTTCTCTTAATTGCTTATTACCCGACTCCAACTATAACAATATAGCTTTCAATAAGACACTTTATTAAAATCACATTAATGTAATTTAAAAACCACATAGCAGCTGTTGTTTTTGTGTCTTCTTCTGTCTGTCGATCTCTCTGGTTCATTTTCTTTCTGTTTACTGCGGATATGTTTCATGTGAAAAGGTAACTTTGATAGAGAGTGTTTCCTAATCTCTTGGATGTGTGTTGATGGCATTTGCTCTGTCTGCAATTTTCAAAGTGCCAGCATGTTTAATATCTGCAACATCGGATTATCTCATTGGTTCGATTTTTGAAAAACAATAAAGTCAAACTTGGTTTGGTTTTGGCATCCTGGGGTATAATTTAAGCTGATTGGTAAAATTCGAATCGTCCAAACAGCAACCAACTCAGGGATCTATTTCACAGACAAATGTGACATATGTTCAGTTGTCCTTGACACTCTGGATCTGCCATCTTCTCATATACTCAGTAGCCTGCAAGCACTGAATTCAGAACAGCATTCATTCTCTCTTAAATGTACAGTACACATTTTCAACTTCATCACATTAATACCATGATGTCAATGAAGATCAGCAAAGCCTATCCAGATTTCTCTTGTTCCATGGTTTGTCATTTTTCATTCCCTGTGTGTGTGTTAGGATTTTTGTTGCGTTGTTGACAAAATCTCATTATTCGACTCCGTCCGTGGGAATATAGCAGTATTTCACTTGCTCACACTCGTGCATGCGGCAGGATTGCAATTGTTTCGTGGGAACTCTGACGCTATGACAATATCAATGCTTGGAAATGGCACCAAACCTGGAAGAAAGGTGAAGTCTATGGAAGACAGGGTGGAACTTTAACAGGACAATGAAGAGTTGGTGTAAGCTTCGTGCAGATAGGGAGCAATGCGGAGCAATGTGAGATGATGCAATTTGGTAGGAAGGACATCGAAAATCAGTTTAAAACAGGCTGTACCATTACAAAGGGGCTGCAGGAACAGAGAGCGCTGGGTGTATATGAGCACAGATCATTGAAGATGTCAGGACAAGTGGGGAGAGCAGTAAATATCGCAGATTAGTTTCAGTATCTGAGCTTTTACTGGAGGTGGTGTGGGAGGGAGCCTCTGTGCTCCTTTCCTGGGAGGTGATGGAGCCTATGTGTTGTGAGCCCACCCTCCTGCCCATTTAGACCGTGGGGATTCCATTTGTACCAGCTCGACACAAAAGGGAGATGGCATCAGGGCCACGGCTTCTAAATTGTGCCGAGGGCAAACGGAGCTGCCAGTGGGTTTAAAGTGAGAATTGCCCTTCACTGAACATTGCTCCTTACTCGGTCGTTGGGGCGTGGATGTTTCAGAATTTCCACACGAGGCGTCCCGGTCCTCTCCGGCTCGTACCAGGGTCCTCCCCTCGTGGCCGGAGGGGGGTAACGGATATCGGGCACTCCACCACTCGGTTTCGCCCTTTCTGTCCTATTCCAGGCTGTTTCTTCTGGAATGGGAGAAATGGAGAGTGGGAGGCAGTGTCCTTTCTGTTAGTGTTAGTGTAGGTGGGGAGGGGGCAAATGGTGAAGTGTCCGGAGGGAGTCAGTCCACAATGTTGTATCCATGCAGAGTTATT
>NW_025173155.1:0-1865 GCF_004010195.1 Chiloscyllium plagiosum | reverse complement strand
CAGTGGTGGACTCTCCCTCTTTATGGCCATTTATGCGGGCATTGGATAGGTATTTGGAGGATAGTGGGTTAGTATATGTTAGGTGGGCTTGGATCGGCGCAACATCGAGGGCCAAAGGGCCTGTACTGCGCTGTATTCTTCTATGTTCTATGTTCTATGTTCTATGTTCTATGTTCTATGTTCTATGTTCTATGTTCTATGATCTATGTTAACCAAAGTCTTGGAGGAGGCGGAGGGCGTTGGTGGTGTCCTGAATGTATATGTGGAATGCCTGGAACAGGCAGGATAACACAGTATCAAGGCATGTGGTGATGTATTTGGGAGAATTATATCAAGTGGACGACAAGTTTCAGGGAAATAATATGTCTTATTGGGATGCACGTTGCAGCCTGTGTGGTGAATCAAAGATTTTTGGCAGAAGTGATACTTGATTACTTCACACACATCATTACCGGAGCGAAGGAGGATACAAATACAAAATTGGAGATGATGAATGTGAAGTTCTTTAAAAGATCGAATTTTTTAAAATAAAAATGAGGTATTGGAGGTTTTGTAAGGTTTGAAAGTGGACAAACTAAAACTTCTGGTAACTTTCCTTCATAACCAGTATACCTCAACCTTTATTGGTCTGACGTGCTGATGAGGTAGGAGATACCTGGGGATGGTGATGCCGGTCTCCAATCCTACCGGTGGTGCTACTGCACAAAGGCACAATTTAAAGGAGGGTTTCGAAAGGGGATATTTAAAATCAGTGAGATCTAAGTGTATAAAGCCACCAGATAGTAAGATTGAGGATCCTGATAAGTAAAAACACGTGTATAGACGACTAGTAACGAATGTCATCGAAAAGGTCTGTAAAATAGGTTTAATGCCAACTCGACTATTGCTGTGATATGTTGAAGACCAACAAATGAAGTGTGCTTCTCTCACTGTCTGGATATTCAAGGTTACACCTGATGCAAATCGCTTTTCAATATGTTCAGTACTGACTGACAATGAATTTGTCAATGATCAGAATCAAAAAATGAATCGAAAGCAAGTTGATTAAAATCCTCAGTTCATATTCGCAATTTAAGACCATAAGACCATAAGACATAGGAGCGGAAGTAAGGGCATTTGGCCCATCGAGTCCACTCCGCCATTCAATCATGGCTGATGGGCATTTCAACTCCACTTACCCGCATTCTCCCCGTAGCCTTTAATTCCTTGTGACATCAAGAAGTTATCAATTTCTGCCTTGAAGACTATTAGCGTCCCAGCCTCCACTGCACTCTGTGGCAATGAATTCCACAGGCCCACCACTCTCTGGCTGAAGAAATGTCTCCGCATCTCTGTTCTGAATTTACCCCCTCTAATTCTAAGGCTGTGTCCACAATTTCTATTGTGCTTGATTTTATAATGTAATGTTACTATGGTCAGAGCTCTTTTGAATTGATTTTCTATTAATCTCTCCACGGACTACCAAATAACGTGGGAGTATTCAATGTCACTCACAGTCTCAACTTCTCGACAGGTAATAAATGAGGAAACAACGCTGCAGCTGACAAACAATGCAAATTCCCCTGTCTTCAAGTTCAAATGCTTGCCATGTAAATTGTGGTTTGTCAGCAGTTAACCCTATCATTGAATGAAAAAAACCTGCCTGGTGTGCTAAGATTCTGGCAAAAGTTTCCTGCTGTTTCTGAGTCTGGTGGGATAATTCCATATTTTCAGACTCTTGATGTGTCTTGTACAATATGCACCTTTTTGTCCCCCAGAGTGGTTGTCTCTGTGCTAAATTTATCAGTAACATCTGGGAGGAAGTATACTTAATCCAAATAAAAACAATATTCCTCTATAGGGTTAAACACATTTCATAATGCAAT
>NW_025173154.1:0-1865 GCF_004010195.1 Chiloscyllium plagiosum | reverse complement strand
GCAGGACATTGGTATCGTCATAGTGTTAGTGTTAGTGTTAGGAATCTGGAGACCAAGATTATGTTTTGAGGACACAGGTTCAAATCCAACCAAGACAGATGGTAGAAGTTGAATTCAACAAAAATCTGGAATTAGAAGTCTAAAGATGACTATTGTGGATTGTTGAAAGGAAATTTGTCATCCTCATGCATGTATGTCACTCGATACACACATGGTTGGCTCCTAAAGTCCCTTTGAAATGGTCTCACAAGCTACTCAGTTGTATAGAGATGTTAAAGGGTTAACTTGTTCTGCTGACATTTGAGAAATTAGATGTTGGGGTGTGGGGTGTCTTTCTGTCTTGACAATCTAATCATGTTCTGTAAATACGACAGTTTAAGGAGTAACCTAATTGCACACTGTTTAAAGGAATAATGCAAGGTTTGTGATGGTTTGTAGCTCAAGTTGAGATTTAGTGTGTAGGTTTGCTCACTGAGCTGCAGGTTTGATATCCAGACGTTTCATTACCTGGCTAGGTAACATCATCAGTGGCGACCTCCAAGTGAAGCGAAGCAAAGCTGTTGTCTCCTGCTTTCTATTTATATCTTTCTCGTGGATGGGGTTTCTGGGGTTTGTAGTGATGTCATTTTCTGTTTGTTTTCTGAGGGGTTGATAGATTGTATCTAGATCTATGTGTTTGTTTATGGCATTGTGATTGGAGTGCCAGGCCTCTAGGAATTCTCTGGCATGCCTTTGCTTAGCTTGTCCCAGGATAGATGTGTTGTCCCAGGATAGATGTGTTGTCCCTGTCGAAATGGTGGCTTTTTTCATCCGTGTGTAGGGCTATGAGGGAGAGAGGGTCGTGTATGGACTGAGCTGCCTGAGGATGTGGTGGAGGCGGGTACAATTACTACATTTAAGAGGCATTTGGATGGGTATATGAATAGGAAGGGTTTGGAGGGATGCTGTCAGGTGGGACTAGATTGGGTTGGGATATCTGGTCGGCGTGGACAGGTTGGACCGAAGGGTCTGTTTCCATGCTGTACATCTCTATAACTCTATGACAGGCCCATCAGTGGTGCCCACATTATGGTGTACAGTCATGAGGGAATTACTCTCGGTGTCCATGACATTGACTCCAGGCCTAATGACATCTCAAGGCTTCAGGTCAAACATGGGCAAGGAAACCTCCTGCTGGTTACCACGTATCATCTTCACATTGTGTCCTCCCTTCACCTTGAGAATACATTGGATCCTGTTGTATGGCACTATTGCATCGCTAAGTGGATCTAACAAACAGATCAAGCAACTCATGACTTTGGTATTCATGAGGGACTGTTAGCCATCAACAGTAGCAGAATTATATGCCAGCATAATCTCCAAGTTTATGGGCCAGCATATGCCCCTCTCTACCATTACCATCATGCCAGGGGATCAACCCTCATCGAATGAACAGTGTAGGAGGGCATGCTCGGAGCAGTTCCAGACATAGCGAAAAGTGAGATGTCAACCTGGTGAAGCTCCAACACAATACTGCTCAAGTGCCTAACAGCAGAAACTGCAAGTGATAGAGAGCAGAGCAATTCCACAAACAACAGATCCATCCAAGCAACATCCAGTTGTGAATGGTGGTGAAAAATTAAACCGCTCACTGGAGGAGGAGACTCTGTAACTGTCCCCATCATCAATTTTCGTAGAATCCCTACATTGCAGAAAGAGGCCATTTGGCCCATCAAGTCTACATCGACCCTCTGAAAAGCATCTCGCCGAGACTCATCCTGCTCCCCTATCCCCGTAACCCCATATTTACCATGGCCAATCCTATTCTTCGTATCTCTGGACACTATGGCCAGTTTAGCATAGCCAATCCACTTAACTTGCACATC
>NW_025173153.1:0-1865 GCF_004010195.1 Chiloscyllium plagiosum | reverse complement strand
CTACTGTTCTAACACAAGGGATTTCTGAGGGATAGTCCAGTGAAGCTATGTGGATGGAACTCAGAAATAAGAAGGACATGATTACTTTGAGGCAATTGTAATAGTCCCCCCGGTAGTCAGAGAGGAATTGAGTAACAAAAATGTTGAGAGATCTTATTTATATGTAAGAATAATAGGATTGTAATAATCGCAAATTTTAACCTTCCATACATAAAGTGGGACAGCCGTGGTCTTAAGAGCTTGGATGGTGAGGAATTTGGTAAGTGCTAAAGTCAATTTTCTTCATTAATATGCAGATGTAACTACCACAGAAGGAGCAAACCTGACCTACTCTTGTGATATAGGGCAGGGCAAGTGACTGAATGGTTAGTAGGGGTGCTTTTTGGGGCCGGGGTCATAATTTGATTAGTTGTAAAATATCTATGGAAAGGATTGGCATTATATATAAGTTAAAGTTCTTAATTGGATGAGGGCAAATTTTGATAGTATGAGACAAAAACGTTCAAGCGTTGGTTGGAGTAGACTGTTTGCAGCTCAAGGGACGGCCGGCTAGAGTGAATCTTTCAGAAGTGAGATAACGAGAGTTCGGAGGCGAGATGTTCCTCTTAGTGTGAAGATAAGGCTGGTAAGAGGAGGGAACACTAGAGGAATAAAGATATTGAGGCTCTGGTTCAGATTCAGAATGAATCATATATTAGATATCGATAAATGAGATCAAGTGAATCTCGAAGAGTACAAGAGGTGCAGGGACATTCTAAAGAGGAAAATGAGGAGGGCAAGAAAGGAAAATGAGATAACCTTGGGAGATAATGTTAAAGATAATCCAAAGAGATTCGATTTGTACATTAAGAGCAAAGGGGTAGATCATAGAGTCATAGAGATGTACAACTTGGAAACAGATCTTTCAGTCTCACTTGCCCATGCTGAGCAGATATCCTAAACTAATCTAGTCCCATTTGCCAGTACTTGGCCCATTTCCCTCTAAACCCTTCCTATTCGTATACACACTCAGATGCCTTATAAATGTTGAAATTGCACCAGCCTCCACCGCTTCCTGTGGCAGTTCATTCCATATACACCATCCTCTGCATGAAAAAGTTACTCCTTAGGTACTTTCAACTTGTTCCCCTTTTACTCTAAACCTATACTCACGAGTATAGGTTTAGATGAGACTCCACCCACCACAGGGAAAAGACCTTGTCTATTCACTGTAGCCATGCCTTGGATGATTTTATAAACCTTTATAAAGTCACCCCTCAGCTTCCAACCCTCCAGGGAAATCAGCCCCTGCTATTCAGTCTCTCCCTATATAACTCTACATGGCTGTGAATATGTATAAGCCTAGAGGGATGGCTTCATAAATCATGTTACATTTTATATAAACGCTGTTTTTTTGTTATCATTTAGTTTAAAATGGAGGCTGGGTGCCATTTCAATTTCATACAGGTAGCACAGAAAGACCTGGGGAAATAAACTGCAACAAAAAAGAAATGGACACAAAGTGATTGCACTACGGATAATCTCACCATATCATTCGTGTAAAAAATAATTCCCTCTTTTGACCTTGCTGTTAATAGAGTCTATTAATTAGTCCTGTGTTTGTAATAATTTTCATCTATCTTTCATTCTACATTTAGTTGTAATAGTTAACGTGTGGATTACTGCACCTCTCTAAAAGTTCAAAACAAAATAAAGTAAAACTGCAAATTAATATTGTATCTAATTACGACAAAAAAAACAATTCAATGACTCCAAATTGAAAAGGAATGTTGATATTTCGCCAATTCTGAGGACTACATGAAGTTGCAAGAGATCATTAATTAATTTACGGTATGTTCAAATAATTAGTAAATGAAGATCCACAC
>NW_025173152.1:0-1865 GCF_004010195.1 Chiloscyllium plagiosum | reverse complement strand
TCACACGGAGGGCAGACATCTTCAATTCCACAAATGTGGGACGTGCTGCAAATGTCCGATCGACGTGAAGTCCCATCAACATTGCTAACAGATCTTTTCAACGCCCAGACCGTGACAAGTGTAGCAAATGTTCCTGGGGACTGACATGGCATCAACGTGTTCACAAAGAAGAGACCCTTTACATGCTGAGGTTGTGGTAATCACTATACAAGTTCCTTTGGATCGTTTAATCATGAATGTCTTCACATTGTGGAGAGACCGATCAAATATCCAGTGTGTGGGATGTGCTCTCCAGTCTCTTCAGGTCTGATGTTCCATCGACATTCTCACAAGTTGAGAGACATTTCAATTGTTTTCATTGTGGGACTCGGTTCGGGCGATCATCTCAACTCTCAGTACACCAGCGAGTTTGCCGTGGGCAGAACGTATTTACCTGCTACATTTGAGAAAAACAGTTAGCTCACTCATCGACCCTGCAGAGACCGCAAAGAGATCCACTGGGGGAAGGAATTCACTCACTCATCGAGCCTGCTGAGACAGCGAAGATTTTACATCTCTCAAATACGATTGGACTTTGTTGTTCGTGACATTCAGGACTGAAAGCAAAGTTTTAATATATTAGATAAATGTCAGACAAATCAATTCTGTATTCAATACGTAGGAGAGGTCAATATTAGGATGGGATTCCATAGTACTTGAAGAATCAACACAGGTTCTTAAGGACAAATGTAATAGAATTCTATGAGGAAGTAATGAGCAAGTGAGAAACATTATATTCTGAGAATTTGATCAGCTTGAATTCGCAGCTGGCATTTATCAAGGTGCAGGATTGGAAACTGCGAAAAACGAGTCAATGGTTTGAGGTGCAAAGTACTGGCATGGCTTGAGTTTGGGCTGACTGGCTGAAAACAGTTGGGTGAAGGGGTCTTTTCCAGGATGGCAGTGCGTGACGTGTGGGGTTCAGCAAGGGTCAGTTTTGGCACCACAACTATTCCCGTTATGCGTGAATGATCGGGTCAAAGGACCTGACAGTGTTGTTGATATTTTGAAGAATACACAACAAAAGGTGGAAGGTCAGATCGTTTTGAGGAAGCGGGCAGGCTGCAGAATTACGTGGACTTGCTGAATGCTTGGATTAAAAAGGTTGCAGTTAGAACACTGTGTGGAAAAGAGTGAGGTCATAAAGTAATGGCATGATTTGAGGCATAGACCATTTTGTGACGCGGAAAGGCTTCAGAGATCTCTCGGTTAAAGGCACTTGAGAAATCTAGTTGAGGTTTCTCTGATGTTTAACATGCAAGTTCTGTTGGCTGTTAGGAGAGTAAATGCAATGTTTGCATTCATTCAAGCAAGTTAGGAACCAACTGCAGAGGTTTGCAAATGAAGCGATAAGAGGCTCTCGTCAGACGCATTTTGATTATCTAGAATAGCTTTTGCCCTCATGTCTAAGGGGAGATATATTATGAGTGGTGGATAAGAGGTTTATAATGGCTGATACAGTGGTGAGCACTGCTGTCTCCAGCCTCAGCAACGCTGGTACAATTTCTTCGTCTTGCTGTCTCCAGCCTCAGCAACGCTGGTACAATTTCTTCGTCTGGCGACTGTCTGCAGTTTGTACGTTCTTTCCGTGTCTGCGTCAGTTTCCTCCACAGAAGAAAAATACATTGTTGACGTCATTTTGCCATGAGAAATGCAGAGTTACAGGAATCGGGTAGAGGTGTGAGCTTAAGTGCAATGATCTTCGTATTTTTCATTGGTTCTTCTTGGGCTGATTTGCCTTTTCGCACATTTTCAGGATTCTATTAGAACAACGTTGATTGGAGGGATAAGAATTGTCGTATAAGAATTTATTTTTTTTTTAAATC
>NW_025173151.1:0-1865 GCF_004010195.1 Chiloscyllium plagiosum | reverse complement strand
TGTGACTGGGGAACTGGCTACAGGGAACAGGCATAAATTACACCCGTACTTTGCCTTGTTCCTCACAGGGGAAGGCACTGTAAGTATGTCAATGATATAAACAAACTGTTAATAGGAGGTAAGTTTCTAAACTGTCTCTAACAAAAGGAAAAAGGTTTTTTGACAAACGGACAAGAGTAAGGGTAGACCGATCAGCAGTAATTCATAGTTGTTTTTTTTAAGTGGTTACAGAATGACTGGTGGTACTGTGTGAAAGATTCCATAACTCTCTAGATTTCAGGAGTATTCCAGCGAAACTGGAGAACCTCCAACGTGGCGCCTGTCTTCAAGAAAGGAATTAGACAGAAGGCAGGAAACATTTAGCCTTACCATTATTACTGGGAATCTGCGAGAGTGTATTATTAAGGTAAGAATTGAAGGGCATTTAGAAAAGCATAGTTTTGTGAATGGGAAACTATATTTTGTCTGCAAAGTTATTCTGAGATTCCTGAAAATGTAACATGCGGACTTGATAAAGGGGAACTGGTAGGCTTATGGCTTTCCAGAGATCTTCCACAACAAATCACAAAATAAAGGTTCTTACATAAGACAGAAGCTCATAGTGTTACGGACAATGTATTAGCATGGGATGACGGGTGGTTAACACAGAAATTGGAGGGTCAGGATTAATGGATCGTTACGATAAAGATCTATCTACTGGGGTATCACAAATACCAGTCCGATGGCATCAGTTAATTACAGTCTATTCTGACAGCCTGACGGCGGGAGCTGCATGCAATATACATCTGAGTTTGAGGATGACACTGCGAACCAAAAGGCAGGCAGTTATTTAATGAAGAAGGCCATCAACAAAGGAGCAGTGAAAAGGGATTGGAGTGTTCCTGTGTATGAAACATAAAGTCAGCTTGGTGTTGCAGCAAGTAACTAGATTGATACAGTACGCAGGTTCCTGGGATGAAAGGGTTGAATTATTGAATACATCTAACATGGTGAGGCGATTATTCATTGTGCTTGAAATGAATGAGCGTGATATTACTGAAACGTAAAGGATACAGAGGGGGCTTCACAAGATAGATGCTGAAGAATATGTTTCCACACCTAACCAGAGTCTCGAACTCAGAGACAGAATAAGGGATATCGATTTGAAACTGAGATACAAAGAAATGTCTTCTTTCAGAAGGTCGTGAAGTCTGAATTTAATTAACCCAGAGAGTTGTGAAGGCTGGGTCACTGAATGGTTTTACAGATAGGCTGGATTGGATTTTGACATATCAGCGAGTTGAGGGATATGAGGGGTTAGCAGGAGAGTGGAGTTGAGCCCTGGAGGTTGAGAGAACGTCCCCTCCATGGTGACCTCTGTCAGTGTGGGGAATTGAACCTGCGCTATTGGCCTCCCTCTGCATCACAAACCTGCCGTTCAGCCAACTGAGTGGAGCCTGTGTAACTGTGTCAAACCGAAACACTCACAGACAAAGGGCAAGAGAAACTTTCATAACAAGGAAAAAGATGCAATTTAGGTAACGGTCAAGGTACCAGCTGAGGATAACATTGTTCTCTGCTGGAAATTTTGGATGCTATCTTGAGCTGAATGCAATAAGGTGACACAAGCAAAATAACCAGAATAATAACTTTGTTTAGCTATCGACAACTATTAAATAGCAGTATATTTCTGATTGGCCTGTTTGAGGGATGCTTACTATTGCATGAAAGTAGAAAGCTGATGGGAGCTATTGGTAGGAGAGTCCGTCCCCATGGGAAATGCCTAAGGAACACATGCATAAGAAACCCAGGATAAAAATGCCTGAGTGTCGTCTGGTCAGTGACAGGACGCTGGGGGCTGAATGACTGAAAGTTCCTTTAACATG
>NW_025173150.1:0-1865 GCF_004010195.1 Chiloscyllium plagiosum | reverse complement strand
TTATCCATGTTTTTTCAATACTGCAATGAGGACTAATGCTAAGTGCCTCTGTTGGAACGCACAGCATCAGAGAGCTGCTTATTGATGACTGAGTACAGCCACAAAGCAGTTACTATTCGCTTCCATCATGTTGCTGATGGTTATGCGTTGATTGACTGGAGTAAGGGTTGGATTTGTCCTGCTTTTGTGGACTCGACACAACTGGACATTTTTAAAAAAGCTGTATCAGCATGAATGTCATGGTTACACTTCGCTGTTGTGAACGCGGGAGTAGGGCATTGAGTATGATGATCATCAATCATTGTATCAAAGGAAAACACAGGCTGGAAGGGCCAAACGGCCGCCCGTTATTCCGATATATCAATGCTGTGGATCTTCGGGGGAGGGAGAATTTATGTAGAATCTTCCAGAGTGCACATCATTTCTTAATTCTGCCTGGACATTATTGACAATGTTTCAGAATTACCTTGTATACGCGTTGTGCTGGACGCCACCGTCTGCACCATGCCAGAGACAGTCTTTGAGAAGAGTAGTTCATTTCCTGTCTGCCTTGTTATGAGTGATGTTGCAGCTGTACAGGACCTTGGTAAGGTCACATTTGGAGTAATGTGTGCAGTTCTGGTGGCCTCACTTTAGGAAAGATGTAGAAGCTTTGGAGAGAGTGTAGAGGAGATTTACAAGGATGTTGCCTGGAATTGAGAATAGTTCGTACGAGGATAGATTGAGAGTGCTAGGCCTTTTCTCATTAGAAAGGCGAAGGATGAGGGGTTACTTGATGGAGGTTTATGAGATGATCAGGGGAATAGATAGAGTAGACAGTCAGAGACTTTTTCCCCTGCTACAACAGAGTGTTACAAGGGGACATAAATTTAAGGTGAAGGGTGGAAGTAGGGGGGATGTCAGGGGTAGGTTCTTTACCCAGAGAGTGGTGGGGGCGCTGCCAGCAGGAGTGGCAGAGTCAGAATCATTGGTGACCTTGAAGCGGCAATTGGATAGGTACATGGTTAGGTGCTTAAGCTGGGACAAATATTTGGCACAACATCGTTCGCCGAAGGACCTGTTCAGTGCTGTATTTTTCTATGTTCTATGTTTTAAGACTGTGAGAAACAGGTTTTAATCAGCAAGGTATTCAAAGGCTAGGTGCTATTGCAGGAACGTGAATCTGAGGATTATCAGATCAGCTGTAATCTCACTGAATGGTGAGAGCAGACTGCACAGGTTGAACTGACGACCTCTGCTCTTGCATCTTATTATCTTTCCTTTCTGGACTTTCGGTTGCTTCTGTTTTTCTTTTATCAATGAATTTACCGGGCATTAGAAGAAGACGATTTACAGTGCGAAGGCTTAAAACCAAATATCACTTCAGTATTTGATGGTGTTGTCCAGTTGATTGTTGCCTGAATTATGATTCACTTTTGAACATGAAAGGGAAAAGCATCATGCACAGTGTGGAGAAACTGTACACGTGTTGTACGTGTGGGCAGGGCTTCACCAGATAATCTGCCTTGTCAGAACATAAATAGAGTCAGACGAGGGACAGGTCATTCGTCTGTTTCGAGTGTGGGACAGAATTCACTTGATCCACTACGCTGCTGTAACAAGTCCGCATAGCGGAAATGTCTCTTAAATACCCTGAACGTGGGAAGTGTCTTAAAATCTCTGACAATCTGTTGACCCAGCAATATGTTGATACTGATGAGAAACGTCATTTGCTCCCAAAATGGGCCTGGATTAAAGTGGTTAATTGGACTCTCTGTGCACCCGCCATCTCACTGTGGGGAGAGGCTGTTCATCTGCACTAGTGTAGGAGGAGATTTGATGTGAAATCCAACCTACTGAAACAACAGTAAGTTCACAAGTGAACA
>NW_025173149.1:0-1865 GCF_004010195.1 Chiloscyllium plagiosum | reverse complement strand
TTGGAATGTTTAATAAAGGCATTGCGATAATTTCGTGAAACTTCAATATTCGTATAATCGGGACAATCACACTGACAACAGTGATATTGGAAGAGGAGTTCCGAGAATTTTTTTTCTGTATTTCTTTGAGTAACACATTGTACAACTGGCTAGGGATGTCACTACCTCAGACCGACCGTTATGTGATGAAACTAAGTGAAAGAGTAATGTCACCTGGAGAGATCCTCTGAGAAATTGTGATAAAGTGCAGTTTAAAGAAATATAAAGTGAATCACAGAAAGGACAAGCTACAGTGAGACACAAAAACAGCCAATGAAATGAGTTTTAGAGGAGAACTGACCAAGGTAAACAGGCTAAACAGACTGAAACATGAGTCTGTAAATGAACAGTGGAAAATATTTGAATACAGTGTAAAACACGCAGCAAACGGACATTCCGTTGAACAGACAAAGCCTCAGAATTCCTGGAACTGATCTCTGCAGAACACCACTGGTCACCGAGCTCCAGGCTGAATACTTTCCATCTTTCAAAACGCTCTGTCTTCTGTGAGCCACAAATTCTGTATCCAGACAGACACGTTTCCCTGTATCCCATGCCTCCGTAATTTCTGACTGATCCATAAACGTGTTGTGTCACACTCTCGAAGGATTCAATAAGATTTGTGAGGCATGACCTGCCCCTTACAAAGCCATGCTGACTATCCCTAATCAAACTATGAATCATAAATCCTTTCTCTCACAGTCGTCCCGAATAATCTGTATACCACAGACATTAGACTGACAGTTCTGTAATTCAAAAGATTGTCCCTATTCCCTTTCCTGAACAAGGGAATAACATTTTCCTGCCTCCAACCATCTGGTATGACTCCGGTAGACAGTGAGGGTGCAAAGGTCATCGCCAACGGTGCAACGATCGCTTCTCTCGCTTCTTGTAGTAACTTTGGACATATCCCTTCGGGTGCAGCAGGTTTATCTATTCTTACGTTTTACAAAATTCTCAGCACATGCTCCTTCATAACATCAACCTGGAAACATGTATCAGTCCTTTTCATCGTTGAATACTCTAGGTAATGTAGCATGGCTGAGTCACCTAACCTGCACATCTTTGTGCTGTCGGTGGAAAGCGGAGCACCGGGAGGAAACACACACAGACGATGGGAGAACATGCAAATTCCACCGGGGACTGGAATTAAAATCAGGTCCCTGGTGCTATGAGGCAGCAGTGTTAACCACTGAGACACCGTGCTGCCCATGTAACCCTCTAGAGGTCTATTTGATTCTTGCTTCCTCAACCATAAGTCAGCTTCCCTCTTCCTCTTCACGAGACGTTCTACACCCCTTAGAAACTTGTCAAATGCTTTGCTGAAGTCCATTTGGACAACATTGACTTCTCTGCCTTCATCCAGCTCTTGGCAACTTCCTCATTCCTGATGAAGTGGTCCGGCCAGAAATGTCGATTTTCCT
This sequence comes from Chiloscyllium plagiosum, assembly GCF_004010195.1. Classification (NCBI taxonomy): domain Eukaryota; kingdom Metazoa; phylum Chordata; class Chondrichthyes; order Orectolobiformes; family Hemiscylliidae; genus Chiloscyllium; species Chiloscyllium plagiosum. Next base: position 402 of record NW_025173149.1, on the reverse strand, counting down.
GCTCCTCAGATGCTGCCTGACCTGCTGTGATTTTCCAGCAAGAACCTCTCAAGTCTGATCTCCAGCATCTACAGACATCACTGGCTCCACTTCCTTGAAGAGTCAATCCGGTTTGTGAAACATTGTTATCCGCCCACAAAGACATGCTGACTATCTCTAATCAGCCCGTGCCCTTCCGAATATACTTAGCTTCTTTCTCTTAGAAGCTCCTCCAACAACTCCCCCATCACTGGGCTGTAATCCCCTGGCTTTTCTCTGCAGCCTGAAGTGATGGAACAACATTAGCCGCCCTCCAGTCTTCCGACACATCACTGTGTCTGTTGATAATATACATACCTCTGTTAGGGACACTGCAATCTCTTCCCTAGATTCCCACAATGTTCTAGGATCAACCTTTACTTA
>NW_025173148.1:0-1865 GCF_004010195.1 Chiloscyllium plagiosum | reverse complement strand
ACACTGACACAGTGGATTGGTGATGAAACTGTATCAATAATGTAACACTAACACAGTGGATTGGTGAGAGAGCAGTATTAATAATGTAACATTGACACAGTGGATTCGTGATAGTGCTGTATTAATAATGTCACACTGACAGTGAATTGGTGATAGAACTGTGTTAATAATGTAACACTGACATAGTGGATTGGTGATAGAGCTGTATTATATTGTAACACTGAGACAGTGGATTGGTGATAGAGCTGTGTTAATAATGTAATACTGACACAGTGGATTGGTGATGGTGCTGTATTAATAATGTAACACTGACACAGTGGATTGGTGACAGAGCTTCATTAATATTGTAACACTGACACATTGGATTGGTGATGGGGCTGTGTTAATAATGTAACACTGACACAGTGGATTGGTGATGGAGCTGGGATAATAATGTGACACTGACACAGTGGCTTGGTGATGGGGCTGTGTTAATAATGTAACACTGACACAGTGCATTGGTGATAGAGGTGTGTTAATAATGTAACACTGACACAGTGGATTGGTGATAGAGCTGTGTTAATAATGTAACACTGACAGAGTGGATTGGTGATGAAACTGCATTAATAATGTAACACTGACACAGTAGATTGGTGTGGGAGCTGTATTTATAATGTAACACTGACACAGTGCATTGGTGTGGGAGCTGTATTTATAATGTAACACTGACACAGTGGATTGGTTATCGCGCTGTATTAATGTTGTAACACTGACATAGTGGATTGGTGATAGAGCTGTGTTAATAATGTAACACTGACATAGTGGATTGGTGATAGAGTTGTATTAATAATGTAACACTGACATAGTGGATTGGTGATAGAGCTGTATTAATAATGTAACACTGATGCCATGGATTGGTGATGGAGCTGTGTTAATAATGTAACACTGACAGAGTTGATTGGTGATCAAGCTGTATTAATAATGTTACACTGACACAGTGGATTGGTGATAGAGCTGTTTTAAGAAGGTAACACTGGCACAGTGGATTGATGAGGGAACTGTATTAATAACGTAACACTGACACAGTGGATTGTTGATAGAGCTGTTTTAATACTGTAATGCTGACGCAATGGATTGGTGGTAGAGCTGTTTTAATATTGTAACAGAGACACAATGCCTTGGTGATAGGGCTGTGTTAATAATGTAACACTGACACAGTGATTGGTGATAGAGCTGTGTTAATGTAACACTGACACAGTGGATTGGTGATAGAGCTGTATTAATAATGTAACTGACAGTGGATTGGTGATTGAGCTGAGATAGTAATGTAAAACTGACACGGGATTGGTGATAGAGGTGGGTTAATAATGTAACACAGACACTGGATTGGTGACAGAGCTGGATTAATAATGTAACACTGACAAAGTGGATTGATGATAGAACTGTGTTAACATAGAGGGATGTGTAAGTTAGGTGGATTAGCCATGGGAAATAGAGGGATAGGGTAAGACGAGTGCCCAGATGGGAGCTATTGGGATAGTTGTGGTGGACCTGATTGTCCAAATGGCCTGCTTCCACACTACAGGGATTCGATGATTCAATGATTGATTTTACCAAGCATTACAATAAAAAAAGCTTATGCATAAAGTCAGGAGGCATGGGATAGTGGGAAATTTGACCAGTTGGATAGAGAAGTGGCTTATCGGTCGAAGTCAGAGAGTGGTGGTAGATGGTAAATATTCAGCCTGGAGCCCAGTTACAAGTGGAGTTTTGCAGGGATCAGTTCTGGATCCTCTGCTGTTTGTAATTTTTATTTATGACTTGGAAGAGGGAGTCGAAGGGTAGGTCAGTGAATTTGCAGACGATACAAAGATTGGTGGAGTTGT
>NW_025173147.1:0-1865 GCF_004010195.1 Chiloscyllium plagiosum | reverse complement strand
GAACTGGGACCTCACCTTTGTATTTGTCGCAAATGAGTGACCGACAGCTAGTCTGAACAATGGAAGCTGGATACTGGGCTAAGACTCGCCCTAAGGATGGGGGCGGAGTCTGTAGGGCAGCGAGGCCTTGCTCTGCACTCGGGCGTCATTTAATCCCAGAACCACCAGAATGTCCATGAATTTTCTGCGATATTTCAGCTGTCACGGAGGGAGTGTTTATTTTAAATACTTCCTGTGAAGTTAAGAGAACGGCTTCGAATTAATCAACAAAGTATTAATTTTCAGATACACTGAGAAGGATCAATCTTGGCCTCCTCTGCAGTGAAATCAGACGGGGTGAGAAACAGGAAGTGGTTTGAAAGCTGTGCCAAACTGCATTTGCAGGATTCCAGGGAAGTAGCTTCGGAATTTGACAGAAACTTTCACAGGGGTGTTATCCGAACCCATGTCCTGGGAACATTAGCTGGGTGTCGTAGGCTGCTCGTTATCCTCTCCAGCTTGATGGCCTACATTCGAGGATATAATTTATATGAATGTAGATATTGTGGCCAGGATTTTCCAAATTTATCTTGAGTCTGGAGCGGATTGAATGATACCAAATGGAGCACAACAGCTCAATGAATAAAGGAAAAGAGAACAGGAAACATACAGGCATGAGATTAGTCATGAGAAAAATGCCGGAATTTATTATTATGAACCAAACCCGGGTCCTTTTTCCCAGAGGCAGGGACAGGAATACTGCACCATAAAGCTTACTGAATTCTTTCTTGACTTTAATTATCGACTTTCTGCCGGTATCATTCAAATTCTCTTGTAAATGAAATCAGTTTTTGGTTCTTCCCAGGTTGGGAGCTGATCATTACCAATGGAACGTTTCGGATTCTTACCAAAATGTAAACGAGAGAGCTTATATTCTCCCACGATTTACAATTATGTCTTAGCATGTGCAACTGTCTCCACTACGGATGACAAATTATAGTATTGTTGATGTGCCAACATTTATGACCATTTTTGTCCACTACTGCATGGTTTATTTTACGTAAGCCAGTGCTAAAAGGGCTTTTTATTGCCATGCTCCGTCTTGGGGAAATGATGGCCTGTGTTATTGTCATTAGATGTTAACTGAGACCCAGGTTGGTGGAAGAATTTGGAATTTGCATCCAACAAAAAAAATCTGAAACTTGAAGTCCAATGATAACCATAAGGTCATTATGGCTTGTCAGAGAAAAACAAAACTAGTTCACGGATGTCCTTTCGGGAAGAAAGCTGCCCGTGATTACATGATCTGGCCTGACAATGACACCAGATTCTCTGTCATGTGATTGACACTTAACTGTCTAGAATTTAGGAAGTTAATGATTATCTGACTCATTTCTTCAAGTTATTAACGGAGATGAAGAGGGTACAGAAATGTAAACTATCCTCATTGTGTGGAGAATTCGAGAACTTTGGAATGTAGTCACTTCTGCACACATAGGATGCGAGATGTTTGGAAGTCTGTTCTTCCAATGGTGACAGTGCATCCTGGGGCTGTTAATTTGTACATTTGAGAAATAGATTTTAATTTTGTTCAGCGACTTTATTATGGGATATGGCTCAAAAACAGGTGTATGTCATAAAGCCGAAGATCATCCATGATCTCATTGAATGGTGGGACAGGCTTCGGAGACTGAAAGTCTGAATCCTGTTCGGAGAGAGGACTGTTATATTTTTGCACTCGTTACTGACTACCAGTTGTATACAGGTGAATGAGGAACAGTCTGATCAAGATTCTATGTCCATGTTTTCCAGGAGATCATTAGCAAGATTAGGTTATTAGAACGTGCTGAATTAACAGCGTTTCTGTCATGGGTGAATTTAAGTTC
>NW_025173146.1:0-1865 GCF_004010195.1 Chiloscyllium plagiosum | reverse complement strand
GCTAACGTTTTAGAAAGGATTTTAAAATCTACGTTTAACAAGGATATTGGTCTATATGATGTACAATCTTCTGGATCCTTTCCTTTTTTAAGGATAAGAGAGATATTTGCCTCTTTCAGCGAAGGCGGGAGACAGCCCTGGCTATATGCGTAGTTATACATGTCCATAAGTGGACCAGCCAATACTTCTGTAAATTCTTTATAGAATTCAGCTTGAAAACCATCTGGGCCCGGTGCCTTACCACTCTGAAGTTGCCTAATTGCATCAAGTATTTCTTGGACTGTTAGAGGAGCATTTAGGACCGATACCTGTTCCGTAGTTAGGCCTGGAAAGGTTAAATTTTTTAAAAATGACTGCGTCCTCCTCGTCCTATCTTCACAATCCTGCGATTTATATAACTCAGAATAAAATTCTCTAAAGATCGCATTAATCTTTTTATGATCATGAGTCAAAATACCCGTACTTTCCTCGATTGACATAATAGTCTGAGGGGCCTTTTTTTCTTTGCAAGAAATGCTAAGTATCTACCCGGTTTGTCGCCATAATCATATAATCTTTGTTTTGCAAATAATATTTCCCTCTTAGCCGTTTGAGTAAGCGTAGTGTTTAGAGCTGTCCTAAGAGCCATAATCCTTTGCAATTTAATAATAGGTCTATCAGTGTATGCTGTTTCAGCTGCTTTTAAGCGAGCTTCAAGCAGACGCTGTTGTTCTCCTTTCAATTTCTTCTGGGTCGCTGAGTAGGAGATGATCAAACCTCGTGTGTAAGCTTTGATGGTCTCCCACATCATGGATGGGTTGCTAGCTGTACCTGAATTAATTTCTAAAAAAGTTTTAAATTCTTTACAAATTTACTATCTTTCATTAGGAAGGGGTCCATACGCCAATGCCGAGGGGATGTCCCATTGTTCCTCGCCTTAGTTTCCATATATACAGCAGCCTGTTCGGAAAGTGCTATACTACCTATTTTACAGGATGATATGGAATTTAAAAAAATCGAGGGGACAAAAAACACATCAATTCTGGTAAGACATTTATGTGGATTGGAGTAGAAAGAAAAATCTCTGCCCTGTGGATGAAGACATCTCCATACATCTACTAATCCTAATTCTTTGTTCAGATCCATCAATTGTCTAGATCTGGGAGATACTCCTGCAGTACTCTTGGGAATCCTATCTATTTCCGGATCCATAATACAATTAAAGTCTCCCCCTTATAATTGTATGACGGGCACCAAAAGCCATTAATTTTGAAAAGGCTTCCGTTATAAATTTAAAGGGGTGTGCCGGAGAGCCATATTCCTCTCCATTTATGAGGGCTTTAATCAAAATATATCGTCCAGATTCGTCTTTTATTTGTTTTAGGATTTTGAAAGGGAAATTCTTCCGAACAAGAATAACAACTCCCCTGCTTTTTGAGCTAAAAAAAGAAAAAAAGGCCTGATCAAATCCACCCTGTCGTAATTTCAAGTGTTCTTTATCCGACAGGTGTGTCTCCTGTAGGAAAACTACATCAACTCCTTCCTTCTTAAGATTTGATAATATTTTCTTCCTTTTGACTGGCGAATTACTCCCCTTGACATTCCAGGTGCACCACTTAACCGACTGATCAACCATAATCATCTGGGCAAATCCGAGACCCCTCGGGAGGGGAAACCCTATCCAGAACATCCCGAGCATAGAGCATATAAAATTTACAAAAATAAAGCCTCTCTAATACACTCACAACAATACAATAAAAAACTATTTCTAAATTTAAAAAAACGTATCTAAGTTGTTCCCAGGGGGTGTCACTTCCTCTCCAAAAGTCCATCATATCCTCTCCCAACCAATGCCCAACCTTGACCCAGGCGCTCCTCAATAAAAT
>NW_025173145.1:0-1865 GCF_004010195.1 Chiloscyllium plagiosum | reverse complement strand
GTGAGCGCTCAGGGAAGGAAAGGCATTCTCGTGGGGGGGAGGGGAGCCGGTGTCGGTGATGGTCAGCCCCGCGGTGCTCACACTTACCTCCTTTTGCGTGAGGAGGTGGGCGGTCAGCCTGGAGGTCACCAGGCCGGCCAGCACCTGCTTGATGCCGGAGAGTAGCTCGCTGGTGACCACCTCCTGCCACTCGGCAGGTTTCCCCTCCATACATGGCAGGCAGGTGTACACAATGTTGTCCGGCAAGTTCGACAGGATTTCGTACATCTCGTCTGGGGGAAGGGGGCAGCGAGAACACAACACCACCGTCAGCCTCTCGCGGAAACCTCAAACACACGCCACTCTCGGCAGAGTCCATTCTGCCTCCCCGGCTCCTGTTGGCCCACTCCAGATCACAACATCCACTCGCCCGGGTTGACGCGCGAATACTCCTCCCCTTGCTCCACTCGGAGACAGCCCCCGCAGAGCCGCCCTCGCTAACATCTGGGGGGGCGGCACGAAAAGTGACAGAGTGGTCTCACCGACCGGTCAATTCCCTCCCTCGGGCTACGGGGGTTCAACCTGCGGCAAGCAGACTGCACCTCACCCCCCCCCCCACCTTGTCAAAGGGGGCAACTGGGGACGGGGGGCGATAAATGCCAGGCCCGGGCAGAGAAATGGATATCGAAAGAAACCCAGGGCATGCTGGGAAATCTTCCCTGCACCCTCTGAGAGACCATAACCCCCCCCTCCTGACATCACGGCACGGGGTTCCAGGGACAGAGATGCTGTACTCCAACTGATCGCTAACCCGAGTGTTACTGGCATTTCACCCCACCAGGTACCCCCACCCGAGGGGGCACCTCACCATTCCCAGCGTTTCTCTACTTTCCCAACAACAACCCACCTCCCCCTCCCGCCGAGGTCAGTCCACTGGGGAACCCAGGAGGAGGCCATTCAGCCCATCGGGCCAGCTCCACCATTCAATACCATCATGGCCGACCATTGGCAGCAAGTGTTGGGAGAGGTGACAGGCCCCCCCAGTGGGACTATCGCTGGCACTGTCAATCCCGAGACCCAGCTAACACTGGGGACCCGGGTTCAAATCCCACTGCGGCACATGGTGCAGTCTGAGTTCTATTCTTTTAAAAACAGTCTGGAATTAAGAGTGGCCACAACTCCACTGATAATTGTCAGGATACCCCAGCTGGGACACTAACGTCCTTCAGGGAAGGAAACTGCCCTCATTACCTGGGCAGTGTCTACACCCACAGCAATGGGTGGACTCTTAACTGCCCCATAGGCAATTAGGGATGGGGCAATAAATCCTGACCCAGCCAGAGATACCCACATCCCGTGAATGAACGAATATAAAACTCATTTGTCCAAATCACCTCCATATCCCTCTCTCTAATGGATTGGGGCCATCTCATAGAAACGTATACAATTCAGCCAGAACTAGACAGGGTCAACACGAGACAGGATGTTGCTGATGACCTGGGGTAGGGAGTCCAGAACCAGGGGGTGGTGAGACTGAGCTGGGGAGAAACCTCTTCACCCAGAGAGTAGCGGGAGCCTGTGGGGTTCCATGTCACAGACAGTGGTCGGGGGCTGGAACACTCAATGTTTTCAAGTCAGACTGTTTTTCTGTGTACCAGAAATCGGTCAGTCTCTACAGTACGGATCCCAGAGCCCAGAAAATTCCTAAACTTCACAATCTCCATCTGAAGCAGAATTGCTCTTATGGGAAATGTTCATTCCTGGTACAAGACTTCCCAAGCACAGGAAAACCTCAGACCTGATTTTATTCTGTCAATCTCCATGTATTCTGTATGTTTCATGACAAAAGACACACTAGCAACAGAGAGAGAGAGACAGAGAGAGAG
>NW_025173144.1:0-1865 GCF_004010195.1 Chiloscyllium plagiosum | reverse complement strand
GGATTCTGAGTTCGGCTGTGGGTCAGAGCTGGGCGCAAAAGGTGCAGTTACCTGGAAGAATGGCAGTGGGAGTTCCCATCGGTGGGCGGGTGTGGGTGCGTCAGTGTGGGGCCTGTAATTATCTCCCTGGGGAGGAAGAACCCCAAAGGCACACATTATCCCATTCTAGCAGGAGCCCTGGTTCCCTTGGCATTGTATTTGCTCCTGGCACCTCCTAATAGAGCCTGATGTGTGTTGCTCCGTGTTGCAGATGTACAGGACCCATGCAGCTGTTTGGAGCTCATACACTGTCCTTCCAGATTGTCAATGCAACCTGAGGCTGCCTCCCCATCCCCAGAGACCCTCCTTTCACAAGATTGGGCTCTTCCCAATTGTAACTGGAGCAGTCCCATGTGGGTGAGATTTTCCTGCAATGTTCTGCCCTGCTCATTGTGTCGGAGACCTAGCTCGGTCACTTTCCCTGGGGTGACAGGATCCCAGCTGCCTTATCCCAGCCGGGGGTCCTCCAGGCTATCGGCAGTGGAGTGAGCTTTCTAGCTTCCTTCCCCAGCTCTCTATGGGCTTCTAACCACAGCTCCTGTACCAGGAATCCTTCGCTGCACGGCTAGGCTGGCTTCCTGCCAAATTCTGCCGGACTGTTTCACATTTGTACCGGCTCGTGTTCGTGTTGCTTTAGCTGCTTCTGTATTGTGGGACACCTGGGTACACTCATAGAGTCATAGAGTTCTTCAGCATGGATACTGGCTCTTTGGCCCAAACTGGCCCATCCACACTAACCCCGTTTCCCTGCACTTGACCCATATCCTTCCAATATGTTCCTCTACATGTATTTGTCCAAGTGCCTTTTAAATGTTATTCAATGTATCCTCCTTGACTACTTCCACTGGTAGTTCATTCCGTATGTGTATCACCCTCTGGAGAAAAGGGTTGTCCCTCGGGTTTACTTTTAATCTTTCCCCTTTCACCTTAAACTGATGCCCTTTCATCCTCGATGTCCCAAGCCTTGGATAAAGACTGAGTGCATTCCCATGCCTCCCATGATCTTATACACCGCTATAAGGACACCCCTCAGTCTCCTGCACACTAAAGGCAATGCCTTAGCTTGTCCAACCTCTCTCTATAACGGTCTAGTTGAGTTCTGGCAACATCCTTGTAAATTTCGTCTGCATTCTTTCCAGTTTAATAACATTGTTCCAAAGCAAGGTGGCCAAAACTGAATCCTGTACAACTGCAATAGAACTGCCAAACTTCGATATTCCATGCTCTGACTAATGAAGGGCCCAGTGTGCCAAAAGCCTTCTTCACTGCCCCGTCTCCCTGAATTCAGAGAGCCGTGCTCCTGGAATCCAAGGTCCCTCTGTTCCACTCCACTCCTTCAGGCCCTACCATTTAGCATGAAACCCCTGTCTTGATGTGACTTTCCAAAATGCTCGATTTCGCCCTTGTCTGTATTAACCTCCATTTGCCATTTCTCAGCCCAATTCCCCAGCTGATCAAGGCCCTGTTGCAATTGCTGAGAACCTTCCTCACTTATTTTAATGTAACCTGCAAACTTACTAATCATGCCTCAAACATCCTCATCCAAATCATTGATATCGATAACAAACTGCAATGGGCCTAGCACTGACCAGCTCAGTGGCACAGTGGCTCAGTGGTTAGCACTGCTACCTCACAGCACCGTGGATCTGGGTTCAATTCCAACCTCACAGGATACTCTGTGTGGGTTAGATCCTGTTAGGGTTTGATTTCCTACAGTATGGAAACAGGTCATTTGGCCCAACAAATCCACACCGACCTGCCGAAGAGTAACCCAACCAGAGCTATTCTCCCTACCCAATATTTAACCAGGACGAATGCACCTACCA
>NW_025173143.1:0-1865 GCF_004010195.1 Chiloscyllium plagiosum | reverse complement strand
CCCTGTCACTGATTGAGATTCCATTCCTGTCACGGACTGAGATTCAATCCCTGTCACAGACAGAGGATCAATCTCTGTCACTGACAGAGGTTCAATCCCTGTCACTGACTGAGGTTCAATCCCTCTCACTGAGTGAGTTACAATCCCTGTCACTAACTGAGATTCAATCCCAGTCACTGACAGAGGTTCAATCCTTGTCACTGTCTGATGGTTAATCTCTGTCACTGAATGAGATTCAATCCATGTCACTGACAGAGGATCAATCCCTGTCACTGACCGAGGTTCAAACCCTGTCACTGACTGAGGCTCAATCCATCTCACTGACTGAGATTCAATCCCTGTCACTGTCTGAGGGTCAATCCCTGACTCTGACTGAGATTCAATCCCTGTCACTGTCTGAGGGTCAATCCCTGTCACTGACTGAGATTCAATCCCTGTCACGAACTGCGGCTCAATCCCTGTCACTGATTGAGGCTCAATCCCTGTCTCAGACTGAAATTCAATCCCTGTCACTGACTGAGATTCAATCCCTGTAACTGCTGAGGGTCAATCCCTGTCACTGACTGAGATTCAATCCCTGTCACTGACTGAGATTCAATCCCTGTCACGAACTGCGGCTCAATCCCTGTCACTGATTGAGGCTCAATCCCTGTCTCAGACTGAAATTCAATCCCTGTCACTGACTGAGATTCAATCCCTGTAACTGTCTGAGGGTCAATCCCTGACACTGACTGAGATTCAATCCCTGTCACTGACTGAGATTCACTCCCTGTCACTGACAAATGTTCAATCCCTGTCACAGACTGAGAATCAATCCCTGTCACTGACCGAAACTCAATCCCTGTCACAGACTGAGATTCAATCCCTTCCACACACTGAGAGATGATTCCTGTCACTGACTGAGGCCCAATCCCTGTCACTGATTGAGGCACAATCCCCGTCACAGACTGAGATTCAATCCCTGTCACTGACTGAGATTCAATCCCTGTCTCAGACTGAAATTCAATCCCTGTCACTGTCTGATGGTCAATCCCTGTCACTGACTGAGATTCAATCCCTGTCACGAAATGAGACTCAATGCCATTCACTGATTGAGGCTCAATCCCTGTCTCAGACTGAAATTCAATCCCTGCCACTGACTGAGATTCAATCCCTGTCTCTGACAAAGATTCAATCCCTGTCACAGACTGAGATTCAATCCCTGTCATGACTGAGGGTCAATCCCTATCACTGACCGAAACTCAATCCCTGTCACTGACTGAGATTCAATCTGTGTCACTGATTGAGATCCATCCTTGTCACTGACTGAGATTCAATCCCTGTCTCTGACTGAGATTCAATCCCTGTCACTGTCTGAGGGTCAATCTCGGTCATTGTCAGAGAGTCAATCTCAGTCACTCACTGAGATTCAATCCCTGTCACTGACTGAGGGTCAATCCCTATCACTGACCTAAACTCAATCCCTGACACTGAATAAGATTCAATCCCTGTCACTGTCTGAGGCTCAATCCCAGTCTCAGACTGATATTCAATCCCTGTCACAGACTGAGATTCAATCCCTGTCACAGACTGAGATTCAATCCATGTCACTGTCTGAGGCTCAACTCCTGTCTCAGATTGATATTCAATCCCAGTCACAGACTGAGATTCAATCCCTTTCACACACTGAGATTCAATTCCTGTCACTGACTGAGGCCCAATCCCTGTCACTGATTGAGGCTCAATCTCTGTCACTGACTGAGATTCAATCCCTGTCACTGACTGAAATTCAATCCCTGTCACTGTCTGAGGGTCAATTCCAGTCATTGTCTGAGGGTCAATCCCAATCACTCACTGAGATTCAATCCCTGTCACTGATAAAGTTC
>NW_025173142.1:0-1864 GCF_004010195.1 Chiloscyllium plagiosum | reverse complement strand
TACATCTAGGTGGATAGGCTGGGATGTTTTCAATGGAACACAGGAGGTTGAGATGCGACATTATAGAGAATTATAAAATCATGAGGAGCATAGATGAGGTGAATGGAAGGTGTTGTTTCAAGATTAGGAGCAAATTTTTAAGGTGCGAGGAGAAAGATTTTAAAAAAGATATGAGGAGCACCTTTTTCCTTTGAGAGAGTGGTTTGTGTGTGGAATGAATGTCCAGAGGAAATGGTGGATGCAGGTACAGTAACAACGTTTAAAAGATGTTTAGATAAGGACATGAATAGGAAAGGTTCTAAGAGATATGGGCCAAACACAGGCAGGTGGAATGAGTTTAGTTTGTGAACATAGTCAGCACGGACTAGTTGGGCTGAAGGGTCTGTTTCTTGCCTTCCCCCAGAAACATCCACCTCTTTGTTGTTCAAAAATCAGATGAACTCAGCCTTGAATATAATTAATGACCCCCTAACTGCAGGAAGGCATCCCCACTTCTGAACTCAATTCCTCTAGCTTCGACTCTCCTGCTCCTTGGAAGCTGCCTGACTTGCTGTGCTTTTCCAGTGCCATACTTTTTGACTCTGATCTTCAACACCTGCAGTCCTCACTTTCCCCACATCCCAATATATCACCATTTCCCCCACAGCAAAGGCTATAACTTCACACTGTGGGACTGTTTTTGCCAATTGAGACACCGATCTGGATCAACATTTCCTGAGTCTGCTCCTCCCTGGATTCAGTCTTTACATTCAGTTGCTGCGAGTCAACAATTGAAGCCCACAATGAAATAAAGAAATGGAAAAGAGAGTGCTGTACTCACAATGTCAAACAGAGGAAGGAAGTTGCATCATGGAGTGAAGCTCAATCTTCATTCAGAGAGAGAGGTGCAGCATCAGCTTCAGAAGCTCATGGGACAACTTCGGCATTCAGACAATAGTGGATGTTCTCATTGGCAGGAGGACTACCCTACTTCCGGTCCTCCAAGGCTCCCCATTAGCTTCTAAAGAAGATCGCGCCCCGTTGCAGCGGACAGCTAGGAGCATGCGCCGTTCTTGCTGACACCGAGGAGCATGCGCTGTACACTCTGTGGCAATGCTGCGATTACTGACAAATTTAAGTGTCCAAATGCCAATAGGAGAAAAAGAAACGGTTGTGCCAATATTTATTTTCCCCCGTGACTCGACATAACCAAACATGCTCCTCACTATTTTTGCTAGTCACCTTGCCTACACCCCTCATGATTTTACAAATCTCAATAAGGTCACCCCTCAACCTCCTCCACTCCAGTGAATAAAGTCTCAGCCTCTCCTTATAACTCAAACCCTTCAGCCCTGACAACATCCTGGTAAATCTTTACCGAACCTTCTCTAATAGTATTCTTCCTATAACAGGGCGACCAGAACTGTACTCAGTGTTCTAAAAGTGGCCTCACCAACATCCTGTACAATTTCAAAATGATGTCCCAACTCCAACATTCAACAGTGTGAACAATGAAGGCAAGTGGGCTAAACAACTCTTAACCACTTTGACTACCAGTGATGCAAATTTCAAAGACCTATGTACCTGAACCACACCCCCATGTCTGTGTTTTACAACATAACCCAGGGCCCTGCCAGTAACTGCTACAAGTCCTCCCCTTTTTTTAAGCAAAATGCAATTCCTCACTTTTATCTATACCTTTCTCGTACACACGCTCTGTCTCAGACACAGATACACACCACCCAACACTCTCACAGGCTTATACTCCATCACACTCATACATTACCAAGCATGCACACAGGCAAACATATACTCTTAGGCAAACTCTCACACACAAAGTCACATGCGCGCGCACACACACACACAGGTTTATGGGGTGAATTTG
>NW_025173141.1:0-1864 GCF_004010195.1 Chiloscyllium plagiosum | reverse complement strand
CCTCCGATGGCGAGTCTTCATCCATCGTCCTTTACACCGCTGTAATACGATCTTTGACAAGCAATGCCACACCTTAGGTGAATTGGCCATGCTAAATTGCCCGTAGTGTTAGGTAAGGGGTAAATGTAGGGGTATGGGTGGGTTGCGCTTCGGCGGGTCGGTGTGGACTTGTTGGGCCGAAGGGCCTGTTTCCACACTGTAAAGTAATCTAATCTAAACCTCCTCCTCTTTTACCCCCATCTCTGACCCTACTAAAACATTTGAACCCTGGAACCTGCAACAGCCAATCCTGTCCCTGTTCTACCCATGTCTCCATAATAGCCACAACATTGAAGTCCCAGGTACCATGAAGACCAAATTACCATTTGCCTCTTTCACCAACAAGGCTGTGGAAATTCCTTAACAGAATATAAATTTATTACACAAAAGTAAACCAAATCAGCATTTGTATGTGAATGTATAGATATATTCACGAATGTAATACTGCAGTTAGAACTTAATATAAACATTATAACAAAACTTCACCATCCCAACACCATTTGTTGCAGACTCAATTCAACAGAAATACCACTTCCTTCTCAAATCATCGTTTAACTGATGCATTTCAGTTTCTCTTTCTTGTGCTATGGAGGCAGTTTATAAATAAACAATAGGTGCCCGGAGTAGGCCATTCAGCCCTTCAAGCCAGCACCACCATTCTCATTCACAATCAGTATCCTGTTCCTGCCTTATCCCCATAACCCTTGATTTCACTATCTCCAAGAGCTCTATCCATCTCTTTCTTGAAAATATCCAGAGACCTAGCCTCCACTGCCTTCCAGGGCAGAGCATTCCATATATCAACCATTCTCTGGGTGAAGAAGTTTCTCCTCAACTCTGTTCTAAATAGCCTTATTTTTAAACTGTCTCCTCTGGTTCAGGACTCGCCCATCAGCAGAAACATGCTTCCTGTCTCCAGAGTGTCCAATCCATTAATAATTTTACACGTCTCAATCAGATCCCTGCTCATCCTTCTAAACTCAAGCCCAGCCGCTCCAATCTTTCAACATATGATAGTCCTGCCATTCTGGGAATTGACCTTTTGAATCTACGCTGCACTCCCTCAATAGCCAGAATGTCCTTCCTCAAATTTGGAGACCAAAACTGCATGCAATACTCCAGGTACCATCTCACCAGGGCCCTGTACAGCCGCAGAAGGACCTCTTTGCTCCTATACTCAATTCCTCTTGTTATGAAGGCCAGCATGCCATTAGCTTTCTTCAGTGCCTGCAGTACCTGCATGCTTGGTTTTATTGACTGATGTACAAGAACACCTAGATCTCTTATGTGTCTACTGACTTGAGCCCCTCACAATTTGAGATGGCCTTAACCTTTTCAGTCCTAATAACTTAGAAGATTTCTATCCCAAACTCTCCTGGCTTGAAAGCTTCACAAAGTAGAAATCATTTCTGCTGAAGTGACCAGTCGCCATGAATTGTACTGAATAAAGTCCTGTTGTATGGTTGTTGCCGTCGACAACAGTTATTGGTCAGCACAAAGAGGAAAGAGAGTCAAATCTGTATGAACTAACGACTAACTTTATTGGTTAGTTAAAACAGGCATACAATTCACACCATTTAGTTAAGGGTTAACAGCAGATTTGCAATTCATACAAGACTAAAATCTATGCACACACTCACTAGATTGCTCTAACATACCTGAACAGTCACAGAAAATAAAGGCTAATACTCCCAAATAGGAGTTCACGCTGGTTCAGCAATCTTTCAGTTCCAGCACAGTCCAAAGATGTACAGGTCAGGTAAATTGGCCATGCTCAATTTCCCATAGTGTTAGGTGCATTAGGCAGAGGGAAATGGGTCTGGCT
>NW_025173140.1:0-1864 GCF_004010195.1 Chiloscyllium plagiosum | reverse complement strand
CCTACATGTGGCTCCAGACACCTAGAAATATTGCTGACACCTAACTGGCGTCTGGTTGGGCAATATATACGGCCTAAGCAGTGATGCTGTCACCCTGCGAATAAAATGTCCTCGATATTTCAAATATATATTGCGACTGTTTGTCATTGGCCCTTTAATTATGGGGTGCAGCCGCTTATTGCTCACTTTCTCCATGCCTCTCTGGATCTTATACTCCACAATCAGGCATCCCTTGATTGTTGAAGGCTAGGCTCAGTCTGGCTAGAACTATCTAGAAATATAAAAAGTGAATTTGAGAAAAATTGTAGCTCCGGTTGTGGTTCTGGACCTAGGTTTGGTCGCTGATCTGGGATGCTCAGATTTAGAGGTTTCGTCACCATAGTAGGTAACATCCTCAGTGAGACTTCGGATGAAACACTCGTGGAATGGCTTGCTTTCTATATGTGTGTCTAGGTTTCCTTGGGATCGGTTGATGTCATTCCCTATGGAGATGACATTTCCTGTGGTGATGACATTTCCTGTTCTTTTTCACAGCTGGTCGTAAACGGGATCCAGTTCGATGTGTTCACTTTCAAAATTACGGTTGGAATGCAATGTATCGTGAAATTCTCGTGCTTGTCTCTCTTTGGATTGTCCTGGAAGGATGTGCTGTCCAGTCGAAGTGATGTCCTTCCTCATCTGTATGAAGGATACCAGTGAAATTGTGTCATGTCTTTTTGTGGCCAGTTGAGAAAAAGGACGGGCATCACCACTGGAAATGTCGTCCCAGCAGGAAATGACATCGCCAACCCAAGGAAACCTAAACACATAAATCAAAAGTGGGCAACGCCACCAGTGCTTCGCCTGGAGGCTCACCAATGATGTTACCTAGTGTGTTGACGTAACGTCTGAAAATGAAACGTCCAGCTCTGTGAACAAACCTGCATCCAGAATTATCCAAACCATGAATAAATTACTCAACCGGAGACCCCTCCCACTTTGGTTTATGTTCAGAGAGGAATAGTGTAAATGAAAGGTGCCAGGAAAGGTTTTAACACAGAGAGTGGTAGTTGTCTGCACCACACTGCCAGGGGCGATGCTGGAAATAAATGAAACAGCAAGGGTGAAGAGCCATTTCAACAAACACTTGACCACGCAGAGAATAGAGAGATAAAGTCCACGTGCAGGAAGATGGGATTGGTTTGGCACAGACATGCATTAAGAAGAATAGTTCCTGATTTCTATGTCATATGGAGCAATTTGTCTGTGAAAAGAGAATGGATGCGTCGGCATTCTTTGCATTAGAACAGAGAACTTCTCTGGGAATTCTGAAAATAAACACATGGAAATGGATCCCATTTACAACCAGCTGTGAAAAAGCACAGGAAATGTCAACACTATAGGGAATGACATCAACCAATCCCAAGGAAACCTAAACACACATATAGAAGGCGAGCATTCCACCAGTGTTTCATCCGAAGTCTCACTGAGGATGTTATCTAGTATGATGACGAAGCCTCTAAAAATGAGCGTCCCAGCCTCGCCTTCAACAATCAAGCGAAAACCTCATCTGACAGTTGGTATACTGTAACCCAGTTAACACCTGGTCGAAATAGCTGCACAGAGAATTGCAGACTAAGTCACCAGTATACTGGTTGTGGCCAACCATCTCGGAGGAAGACTCTCGAGTGAGGAGACATTGGATCCCCTGCCTACTTCTTTCTTTCAGGGGTCTCTAAAAGCCCCAGGTTATCAACTGGAATCGACGTTCACATATTAATACAAACACTGTTTCTACACACTAAATTATTAAACCTTTTCTGCATATTCCACAGTGTGCACATATTTTCTAAGTACCGTGACCAGAACTGCACACAGTTATGTA
>NW_025173139.1:0-1864 GCF_004010195.1 Chiloscyllium plagiosum | reverse complement strand
GTTCACACTGAGGAAGGTAATCGATATTTCGGCAGGAGATTTTCAGCAGCTCTGGGCCCAGGGCACAGCCCTCCTGGTTAATGCCTTGATCATCCTCTCACCTGCATCCTCAGATATAAGAACATAAAAACCAGGAGCAGGAGAACGCAATTTAGCCCCTCCAGCCTGTTCCACCATTTAATACGATCATTGCTGACCTCATCTCAGCCTCAACTCCACTGTCCTGTCCACTCCACATAACCCTGTAATATGTTACTCATTAGAAAGCTGTCTATTTTCTCCTGGAAGTTATTTAGTTTCCCGGCATCCTCTTTGACCCATCACCCACACACGTTTACATCAGCAAACTTCCAGCCTCACCACACCATCATGCCTGCCCTCAGACAAACCTGGAAACTACTTCAGTCTTTCAGCACTTTCCTTTTGAACTCAGGGACAACTGTGACCTGCATTGTTTCTGCCAGGTCACTTTACACCAGCGACACATATGCACCATATGAATCCACACAGAAAGGTTTTGCACCTTCAAGAACAAATATATCTTATGGCTCTTAGCTTGCTTTTACAGAGAAACATAGAAGATAGGAGCAGGAGGAGGCCATTCGGCCCTACAAACCTGCTCCGTCATTCATCACAATCATGGCTGAACATCCAACTCAATCACTTCATCCTGCTTTCTACCCATTACCTTTGATCCCATTCACCCCAAGTGCTATATCTAGCCGCCTCTTAAAAATATTCAATGTTTTAGTATTGACCACTTCCTGTGGTAATGAATTTCACAGGCTCACCACTCTCTGGATGAAGAAATGTTTCCCCATCTCCATCCTAAATGGTCTACCCCGAATCCTTTGAGTGCTCACTCACTTTACCATTTACTTGGAAGCTGCTGGACTCCATCTATTTCAGTTCACACACGCCCAGTGATTAAACACTGACTTACAGACTGCCAGCCTGCATCTGGCTCAGTCTGAGGCTTTGGGGCAAGATGCTCACAAATGTTCACAAAGCTCCAGCCTGGAGTCACAGCATGACAACAGACCATCCGAGAAAAGCTAATCATAGCGAAAATACAACAACCAAGACCAGAGAGTGTTGAAATAGATCAAAATATAGAATAAGTGTATTTGTGACTGTTATTCTGTAAATAAAGGTTTATATGGAAAGCAGCTGGGACTCAAGAAGCAGTGTTTAGTGTACTGACAGCAATTAAACACCAGATATACCATAAAGCAGTGGTTTACAAGATAATGACTGGTGGTTAACCACAGCTACTGTGAAGCAAGTCTCGGATTGTAGAGGAGGGCTGATGAAAATATTCTGCTGTCTGAAACGGTCAGATGCAGTGACAAACAGGCTCAAATAAAAGCACAAAATCAGTTTCTGCAAAAAGCTCTCACCTGTTGAAATCCTGGATGAAACTTTCCAAACTCTTTGTCCTCAGAAATTTCCCCTTTCACCTGCCTTCAGCAAGACTGGCATAAGTTGTGTCTTCACAATCAAAGTGATAGACGAACAAGAATCTCCGAGCTGTGCTGCCACTATCTCTGATTGTGACTGCCTCGATGTTAATTCACACAGAGGGCATTGTTCTGGACTTTATCTGGACTACTGGGGCACCAATATAATGCTTGTATACACTTCCTAGCCACCATATTAGGAAAGAACATTAAACATCCCTCCATTGTGTTTCCCTGAAAAAGGTGATAGTCCCTTTGCAGGTGTCACCACCTGTTTGTTCTCCACTGCCTAGTTTTGTTGCACTGAGATAACCAGTCCCAGAAAGCCTGGCCTCAGAATTTGAACTGGGTCCAACTAAAACTAACCATCGAACCATCTCCATTACACTATTTAGAATCAATAA
>NW_025173138.1:0-1864 GCF_004010195.1 Chiloscyllium plagiosum | reverse complement strand
TTTGTGCTTGGCTGCTCCTGCTGCGTGTGTGATGGATGTGTTTGTGTCGCTGCTGTGGGGAGCTCACAACGTCCAATCTGTCGGTTTGGGGATAGGGTCAGGGGGAGGCGTCAGCTCTCGCTCCCCAGGATGAAGGATTGCTCGATAACAGTGCTGCTGTTATTAGTCCTGACCAATAGTTCAGAGCTGCACGCTGTGATGGTTAGAGCTTGGCTAAAAACACAATTAATATTCCAAGAGAGGTAGATCTCCGAGACAGAGAGAGGCTTTTGTCAAATCAATGAGCACAGCAGGTTGCCTTTTAATTGGCAGACCCTCGACCGAAGCAGACTCCCTCTCAACTCTGATTCTCACTGACTTTCACCTCAAAACCCACTGATTGCCATGGTAACTGCACACTCATTATTATCAATTACTGCCGCATATTACAAACACACGCACACAGGCACTAACCTTTCTAACAGACAACAACACCCACTGAACACTGTGCTTATATTACTGAGCAATCACTCACAGACTCGAATCCAGCGAGGTGACCCTGGATTTAAATACCGTTCATACCTCATCAACAATCAGTTGTTGTCAGCAAATGTTTGGGCCTACATTAAGGATTTGCGTTTTGGACCAATAAGCGGTTAAGATATCCTCTGGTTCGAGAGCAGCCAGGAGTCGGGAGTGCTGGTGACCAGCTGTGAGCTGAAGTGATGACTCCATGCTCTCGCCCAACATCCCTGATGTGTAATTATGAAAACAGAACCTATCCCATTAACTGCACACCAAACTGGCCCAGACAGAAGACAATGAAGGAGGTTTGGGCCATGATCACTGTGAGATGGAGATTAACCCTGATCACTGTGAGGTTAACCCTGATCACTGTGAGATGGAGATTAACCCTGATGTGTAATGATGAAAACAGAACCTATCCCATTAACTGCACACCAAACTGGCCCAGACAGAAGACAATGAAGGAGGTTTGGGCCATGGTTTGGTGATCAAGCATTGACGATGAGTGTATGTTCAGTAATCAACAACCAAGCAGTCACAGAATCATACAGCATGGGTCAGGCCCTTTGGCTCATCATGTCTGCACTGACAAAAACTACTCTAACTCAACACCAGGCTCACTTTCACACACTAGGCCCAGAGCCTTGAATATTATGACATTTCAGGTGCCCATCAAAGAATGTTTTAAAGATTGTGATGTTTCCGTCCCCTTCCCCCTCCCAAGCAGTGCCTTCCAGACCCCCAACATCCCCAAATCCCCTCTGAACCGCCTGCCTTTCACTTTAAAATGGCGCCCCTCATGATTGACCCTTTTACTTATTGAAGTAAGTTTAACAGTGTGCGGAGAGTGGCTTCATTCAGTATATAGTACTGAGCAGCTGCTCCCTCTCCACCCTGTCCATGCCCCTCATGATCTTACACACCTCGATCAGTCCCCCCTCAGCCTTCCCTGCTTTAAAGAAACCAGCCTGAGTGTATCCAGCCTCTCTCCATCACTGAGATACTCCATCCCAAGGAGAATCCTGGTGGATCTCCCTCTGCACCCACTCCGATGTAATCCCATCTCTCCTATAGAGTGGGGACCAGAACTGCCCACAGTACTCCAGCTGTGGCCCTAACCAGAGGCCTGTCCAGCTCCAACATCACCTCCCTGCTCTCTCAATCTCTGCAACGACTGATAAACGCAATTGTCCCGTATTCCTTCTTAACTCCCCTATTAACCTGTCCCCCACCTTCAGGGGCCTGTGGACAGACACCCCAAAACCCCTCTGTCCCTCTCAGCTTCCTCAAATCCTGCCACTCACAGACTATTCACCTGGCCTGTTCGTTTTTCCAAAGTGCATCACCTCACAGTGATCAG
>NW_025173137.1:0-1864 GCF_004010195.1 Chiloscyllium plagiosum | reverse complement strand
GACTGTGGGAGGAAACCAGAACACTCAGAGGTAATACACACAGACACGGGGAATATGTGCAAACTCCACACAGACAATTGCCCGAGGCTGGAATCGAACCCAGGTCCCATGAGGCAGCAGTGCTAACCACTGAACCACTGTGCTGCCACATGAGTCTTTCTCCCAATGACCTTTACCTTCCAAAAGCTGGTACATAGGTTCTGGGTAAATGAATATGTATCTCCGTGATGTAGAATGGGAGCCATCCTCAGAAGAAGCAACAAGGTTTAGGGATAAAGTAACATAGCTCTGCAGCCTGCATCCAATGACTGACAGAACACCTTTCCTGTTAGAAAGAATTTTAAAATTTTAATAATTTGCGAGGTGGCACAGCGCGGCATGGTGGCTCAGTGGTTAGCACTGCTGCCTCACAGCACCAGGGACCCGGGTTTGATTCCAGCCTCAGGTGACTGTCTGTGTGTAGTTTGCACATTCTCCCTGTGTCTTCATGGGTTTCCTCCGGGTGCTCCAGTTTCTTCCACAATCCAAAGATGTGCAGGTTAGGTGGATTGGCCATGCTAAATTGCCTGATGTCCAGGGATGTGAGGGTTAGGTGAGTTAGCTAAGAAAAATGAAGTGTTACAGGGATGGGGTTTGGTTGGGAGTGTCCTTGGAAGGTCAGTGTGGCCTTGATGCATTGAATAGCCTTCTTCCACACTGTAGAGACTCTGCAGTTCCAGGTGCTTCAAATACTCTCCATTCCAATGTTCAGGGATGTATGGGTTGGGTGCGTTAGTCAGAGGTTAAGTGTAGGGGAATGGGCCTGGGTGGTGTACACTCATTAGGCCAAAGGGCCTGTTTCCACAGTGTAGGGATTCTGTAAGTGGCAATCTTATAGTTCATTAGCTGGAAAAGCGCTGTAGGGTTCAGAATGAGGGTGATGCTGAGTCCAGACGTGATCGGGGTGGAAGGAGGGAGCAATTCAGCTCCAGATCTGGGGGAAAGGTAGGGAAATAAGAACTTTCCTGCCCAGGCAGTGGAGGAAGAGTGTTCAGGTAGAGGAGAGGGGTGGAGTGCCAGGGCCCAGGCATAGAGGAGGAGTTGAAACCAATGGCAGAGTATGACCAGCCCGACATGGAACTGAGGGGGTGGGGTGTGTCAGGTCAGGGTCTGGGGGTTTGGAGGATCTTGAGAATTATGGTTGGGGGTGGATGAGATACTTTGCGAGGGGTCAGCTGAATCCTTACCCTGAAGTTTCTCTGACTGAAATGGGATTCTTTTGGAGAATTCCAGGTGGAGTGAAATGTTGAACAGAATCTTCAATTTCCCAGATAGTTCCCTTGGAGTCTGTTATGTTGGCGATTGCCCGTGTGCAAATCCCATCTATGCTGCAGAAACAACTCTCGGAAAATGACGTTTAAGGGTAAGTCAGTTTGTGGATTGTGAGACAATATCGTGGCAAACTCTAACTTGCAGGTTTCTTGGCCAGAAGTTAAATTGAAATTAGGAGAAATGTTCGATAAATGATTCATGAACTATGTCAGTACAAATTGCACTGGTGGGACAGGTTGTAGAAGTGGTTAGTAAGGCACACAAGACCATGAGCTTCACAAACCGAGGCATGGAATACAAAGCAATCTTTTGCAGAGTCCCTTATTCCTAATGAAGGGCTTATGCCTGAAACATTGACTCTCCTGCTCCTCGGAAGCTGCCTGACCTGCTGTGCTTTTCCAACACCGCACTCTTGACTCTGATCTCCAGCATCTGCAGTCCTCACTTTCTCAAGTTTCCATCTGCGCATTGAAAACCGTTCTCTCCAGAAGTCACACACACCTTGATCCCCACAATAGTAAAGGAAAGGCGCACTGTTGTCACATCTGATGCA
>NW_025173136.1:1128-1864 GCF_004010195.1 Chiloscyllium plagiosum | reverse complement strand
TGTGAAAGATGGAACAGTTCTGATACAAAATCGGTGACTGGGAAAATGGTTGGAGAGGAAGTAATAAAAGAGAAGCTGAATATAACGTTGGAAGTCAGGAGACATTCAATAAAAAGGAAGAGTGTGCAAACGCAGGTTGAGATGCACATGGAAAAGGAGTGTCACTGGTCCTGAAGTCTTAAATCGATTTATATTTCCAAGATGCTACCAGCATTTTCCAATAATGTCATTTGTTGGTTTAGTAAGAGAAGATGGCAGTGATCCTGGACCAAACATCTCTCCCGTGCTCTGGGGCTATTTGACTTACTGTGTCTATGTCCCACACTGAAACCTCACGATCATGCCGCACCTCCACCCTCATTGCTGACAATATACTGTTCATTACGTTAAACACAAGAAGAACAATTGCAAAACGTTGAGGGAGAGTTCCCTTCGGTTTCCATCAGAACAATCTGAATTACTGAAAATTGGTTCAGGACCCATGTGACATTGATCCGTTTCTGTCAGACCCCTAGCAAGTGGCCATTCGCTTTCAGTGCCTTTGAACACTTTGTGTGGTGCACGGTTGGTTTGGAACCTTACGTTTTGAAACGGACATCATTCATCGTATTTTCGGCTGCACTGATAAAGTTGTCTCTGGTGTCTCCAGTAAAATGGAAACAGTGTTCACTCAGAAACCGACGTGTGATCAAAAACAGGCGGACAATGAAAGCAGCAAGAACATTCCCCTGAGAAG
>NW_025173136.1:0-126 GCF_004010195.1 Chiloscyllium plagiosum | reverse complement strand
CGTAATTTAAGAAGAAAGACCAAAGAAAATGTACAGACAAGGAACAGGCCCTTCATCCATTCAAGCCTGAGCCGATCCAAATCTACTGTTTTAACCTGTCACCCAATTCCTAAGCACCTGTATCCC
>NW_025173135.1:0-1864 GCF_004010195.1 Chiloscyllium plagiosum | reverse complement strand
GATGTTCACTGCTGCCCGATGGCAGCAAAGAAGTCGATGTTTCTGTTACAATTGCAGGATTGCTGTGTGAAGATGGATTTTGAACAACAAACAGGCTGCAAAAAAATGCTCTCACATGACTTTACCTGAGGGTAGAGAGTCGGGAGTACATTTGTGTCTTACCCACCAGCTCAACATCTTTATCGTTGGCTCAGATAAATGATATTTGCAGGAAGCTCCCAATCAAACTTGCTGATTCCCAGCACTTGATGGAACTGACCGTGCCTATGAGAGCGAGCTTTAGAGTGTAACCACACTTGCCTCTCCTCACACTGCTTGCCGGTGGAGGGAAATAGCTGAATACTCGACCGATGGAGACAACTTAGTCCAAGCAGAAGGGACAAGCAGTACTATTCTGTGAACAAGGAGACAAAATGACAAGGCGATATTCTTAAAACACTTTGACGCTTAGAAATCTGAGAACAAATTGGGATGTAGTTGGACCTGACCGAATCTCAGCTGGTTTGGTGTTGGCAATGTAAGAGTGTCCATGGCATGATCTTCGCTTAGCAGGTTGTGTTAATACTAGCATGGGAGAATGTCTTACTTCAAGTCGCCATCGAGCCTTGGTTGTTTGATTTCACTTTTGCCTGGTCGTCCTATCAACTTTTTGATAAAAAGATGTAAATCATTAAGTTGCACCCTTGAAATACCTTTGAGTTTTGGGGTCAGAAGTGTCAAAGTAGTGGGCATGGCACAGTACCACATGTGGCGAAAGTCAAACAAGCGTTAGAGGATGTTCACCCACAGAATCCCACTCTGAGTAAATCCACCATCTGGATATTCGCACAGTTCTGGGTGTGAAACGTTAGGAAGTGGGGACGTGAAATGATTGAAAACAGCACTGTACAGGTTGATGAGAATGGTGTGGTATATGAGGAATGTCAACAATAAAGGTCATTTGGAAAGTTTGGACAGTTCTCCTTGGAGAGCAGAAGGTCAAAAGCTGGCCTTGTTAAACCTTTCCAAGACATGAGTGGGTTAGACAGAGGGAATAAGGAAGGGGGAATGCTCCCTACGCCTGAAAGATTCGAGAACGATTCGGCAGAGTTTTAAAGACATTAGTAGAAGAAGAAAAATGTACGTGAGGAGAAATGTTTTCACAGAGGGAATGGTTAGGGTCTGACATTGACAAAGACGCAGTTTCAAAGGATTTGTTGAAAAATTAATTCAATGTTTATGTTGAATGTAAAAATATGTAGAGTTACAGGGAGAAGGCAAGCGAATGATACGAAAAGAGAAGCACATTTATCTCTGTAGAGAGCCAGCACAGCTAAAGTGTTTTGTTTCACATTTGCAATTCTGACTGGAATCACAGTTCGACCAACAGGATGTAGGGAGATAAACAACGGTGATATTGGCAAAGCCGGGACACATGACACAACAGAATGTTATCCAGCACGTACATGTCACAGGGAGGATTGCGCTGTCTGAAAATCCTGCAGAGTGTCCTGCGGATCAGGCACAGGAAATTTCACTATTCGAACCGAATCAGCCCTATGAAGGGGAGCCTTGGAGCCGGAGACGCCTGCTTCAGAAATCAATTACTAAAGAAGCTTAGGCTCGAGTCCCCCACTGCAATTTCTGTAGCTGCGGCGTGTTCAAATAAAAAGCAGGACTGGCAGTTTGCTTTATGGAGACGGGGTCAGTGTCCATCTTGTTACAATCGTCTTCGCCTCGCACACGGTAACTCGCGGGTTCAAGCTGCTTTACGTTCCTGGCAAGTTGAGGTTTTAACAAAATGGGTACGATTCCTGGAGAGTTAACTGTGGTGTGGGAGGGTACAGATTGTCTCAAAGTGTCTGTGCTGTCATGGTAGTGCTCG
>NW_025173134.1:0-1864 GCF_004010195.1 Chiloscyllium plagiosum | reverse complement strand
CACCTATTGTCTATTGTCTATTGTCTATTGACATTACAGCCCAGTACAGGCCCTTCGGCCCTCAATGTTGCGCCGACTGTGAAACCAATCTGAACCCCATCTAACCTACACTGTTCCATTATCCTCCATCTGCCCAATGACCATTTAAATGCCCTCAAAGTTGGCGAGTCTACTACTGTTGCAGGAAAATCAAACATGTGCTTTTTAAAAAACAAATTCCTTTGCACTATCTGCACCAATATTTATTGTCCATTCCAAATTGTGCCCAAGAAAATTATCCACACTCTTACTACTCTCTGAGTAAAGAAACTACCTCTGACATCTGCCCTATATCTATCACCCCTCAATTTAAAGCTATGTCCCCTCGTGCTTGCCATCACCATCCGAGGAAAAAGGCTCTCCCTGTCCACCCTATTTAACCCTCTGATTATCTTATACGTCTCTATTAAGTCACCTCTCAACCTTCTTCTCTCTAATGAAATCAGCCTCAAGTCCCTCAGCGTTTCCTCGTAAGACCTTCCCTCCGTACCAGGCGACATCCTAGTAAATCTCCTCTGAACTCTTTCCAAAGCTTCCACATCCTTCCTATGATGCGGTGACCAGAACTGGACGCAATACTCCAAGTGCGGCCGCACCAGAGTTTTGTACAGCTGCAGCATGACCTCATGGCTCCGAAACTCAATCCCTCTGCAAATAAAAGCTAACAGACCGTATGACTTCTTTACAACCCGATTAACCTGGGTGGCAACTTTCAGGGATCGATGCACATGGACATCGAAATCTCTCAGCTCATCCACACTACCCAGTGCTCTGCATTCCTGTTACTCCTTCCAAAGTGAACCACCTCACACTTTTCCACATTAAACTCCATTTGCCACCTCTCAACCCAGCTCTGCAGCTTATCTATGTCCCTCTGTAACCTGTATCATCCTTCATCACTGTCCATAACTCTACCGACCTTAGTGTCAACTGCAAATTTACTAACCATCCTTCTACACACTCATCCAGGTCATTTATAAAAATGACAAACAGCAGTGAACCCAAAACAGATCCTTGCGGTACCTCACTAGTAACTGAACTCCAGGGTAAACATTTCCCATCAACCACCACCCTCTGTCTTCTTTCAGCGAGCCAATTTCTGATCCAAACTGCTAAATCACCCTCAATTCCATGCCTCCATATTTTGTGCAAAAGCCATATTTTGTGTAGGGAACCTTAGGGAACCTTATCAAACACCTTACTGAAATCCATATACACCACATCAACCACTTTACCCTCATCCACCTGTTTGGTCACCTTCTCAAAGAACTCAATAAGGTTTGTGAGGCACAACCTACCCTTCACAAAACTGTGTTGTCTATATTG
This sequence comes from Chiloscyllium plagiosum, assembly GCF_004010195.1. Taxonomy (NCBI): domain Eukaryota; kingdom Metazoa; phylum Chordata; class Chondrichthyes; order Orectolobiformes; family Hemiscylliidae; genus Chiloscyllium; species Chiloscyllium plagiosum. The sequence continues at coordinate 499 of NW_025173134.1, read as the reverse complement.
CTGGGAATGGAGAGTTGAGTTATGGGGAGACGCTGAATAGGCTGGGCATAGAAGGTTGAGAGTGGCCTTATAGAGACTAATAAAAGCATGAGGGGTATAGATAAGGTGAATGGCAGGTGTATTTTATCTAAGGTGGGGAATTTCAAGACTAAGGGCATATTTTTACAGTGAAAGGAGAAAGATTTAAGCAAGACCCGGAAGCTGATGTAGCGTAAGCTTACCTGGGTAAGTTTGTTTTCCTTTAAAAGCGCGCAGGAGAGGAACCCGAGGCACTACAGAGGTAGTGCCTCCCACCCACCCTCCTCCTCTAACCTCAATAATAAGGCCCGTTGTGGTAAGTAGGTAAGTGCTGCATTTTGCTTGTTCTATTCTTTAGACCTAGTTTGTTTTTAAAAGGTTACTTTTAGAGGGATGGCAGTGAAGGCAGTGCAATGTTCCTCTTGCAACATGTTTGAGGTGAGGGATACCATGGATGTCCCTGCTGATTACACTTGCAGGA
>NW_025173133.1:0-1864 GCF_004010195.1 Chiloscyllium plagiosum | reverse complement strand
CAGCCGTTATTCCTTGATTCAACAGAACAAACCCAGCACAATCATACAATGAAATCAACTGCATTCATTAATTCTATGAATCAAACGGTAGTTATTGAATCAATGACACAAACTTAATTCCTACTTGTAATGAATCAAACCGCACTCCTTTATTTACTGAAATAAAGTGCATTCACTCAGTGAATCAACTTGCATACATTCATCAAATCAAACGTTATGTATTGAATCAATGAAACATACTTATCTCCTGCATATAAAGCATCAAACGTCACTCATTTATTTTCTGAAACAAACTTCATACTTTCATTGAATCAAACAAACTAAACGTGCTAATTCAGTGAGTAGAGCTAACTTCATTCATTCAATGTTCCGAGCTTCATGCTATTCATCCAATGAAATGAACCACATTAATTCATTGAATGGATCAAACTGCAATCGTTCATTCCATGAAACAAACTGTACTCGTTACTTCAATGAGTAAAGCTTCTCTCATTTATTCCATGTCTCAAGTTCAACACAGGATCAAACTTCAATTTTACATTCAAGAAATCAGCCGTTATTCCTTGATTCAACACAAGAAACTGAACACAATCATACAATCAAACCAACTGCTTTCGTTAATTGAATGAATCAAACGTTAGATATTGAATCAATGACACAAACTTAACTCCTACTTGTAATGAATCAATCTGCAATCCTTAACTTACTGAAACAAAGTGTATTCACTCAGTGAATCAAATTGCATACATTCATTAAATCATACTTATCTACCGCATATAATACATCAAATTTCACTCCTTTATTTACTGAAACAAACTGCATGCTTTCATTGAATGAAACAAACTAAACGTACTAATTCAGTGAACAGAGCTAATTTCATTGATTCAATGTCACGAGGTTGATGGTATTCATCCAATGAAATGAACCACATTAATTCATTGAATGAATCAAACTGCAATCGATCATTCCATGAAACAAACTGTACGCGTTAGTAAAGCTTCTCTCATTTATTCAATGCCTCAAGCTCAACACAGGGACAAACTTCAATCGTACTTTCAAGAAATCAGCCGTTATTCCTTGATTCAACACAACAAACATAACGCAATCGTACAATGAAACCAACTGCATTCCTTAATTCAATGAATCAAACGTTGGATATTGAATCAATGACACAATGTCAACTCCTACTTGTAATGAATCAAACTGCACTCCTTTGTGTAATGAAATAAAGTGCATTCACTCAGCGAAACAATCTGCACACATACAATGAATGAAACAGCCTGCACGTGTTAACACGTAGAGTACTGCTTATCTCAATAACTCAAAGTTTTGAACTTAGCGGATGCATTCAATGAAACACACTGCATTCATTCATTCAATCAATCAAATTTCAAACGTACATTCAAATAATCAAACGTTATTTCTTGATTGTATGAAACAAACCAAATTCATTCATGTAATGAACCTAATTGCACTCAATCAATGAAAAAACCGTACGGATTAATTCAGTGTGTAGAGCATTCCTCATTCCATCAATGGCCCAAGCTTAACTCATTCATTCATAGAATCAAACGGCATTCGTACATTCAAGAAATCAACCGTTATTCCTTGATTCAACACAACAAACCTAACACAATCATACAATGAAATCAACTGCATTCATTAATTCAATGAATCAAACTTCAACGGTACATTCACGAAATCAGCTGTTATTCCTTGATTCAACAGAACAAACCTAACACAATCATACAATGAAATCAACTGCGTTTGATAATTCAATGAATCAAACTTTAGATATTAAATCAATGACACAAACTTAATTCCTACTTGGAATGAATCAAACCGCACTCCTTTATTTACTGAA
>NW_025173132.1:0-1864 GCF_004010195.1 Chiloscyllium plagiosum | reverse complement strand
CATCCTCACTCAATCTACTTCAGTCTGAGCAGACAATTTCAGTTCCTCTGACATAACAATGAACCATTTTGTTTCATCCAGTCTTTTGTCTTTCAGAGACCCTCTCATCCTTCACAACGTGAGGTGATCTCTCGTTTGCACAGACATCTAAGCTATTATCATGTTTGATAGAACACCAGGAAAGGACAGTTACATGGTGATTGGAGTTTCAATAGAGGGATCTTGTCTCTGACTCCAGTGTTTCCGATATCATTCCAAATGCAAGTTACTGTCGGATATCTCAAAATTGAAAACAGATCGCTTTGATAATGCGAGTTTTTGAAAAGTTTTCTTAGATAGAACTTTTCGATAATTACCTAGGCTCTGTTATTTTTGACACGTTTCATGGCTCGGGAAGTGGTGTTTGTCCTTTTGCTGTCGTGGTGATATCATGGCTGCCGGAGGACAATTTTATCAGTTTTTTTTAAAAAGAAATATTATAACACACAAGTACCGAGATGTCCATTGAAATATCTTGAAATGTACAGCTTGTGAGGCCTTGGTTTGTTTGGACGTTAGAAGAATGAATGCAGCCTGAAAGGGTGTGGTCAAGCTTTCACAGAACTATCATTATTAGCATCTTAGATTTTCTTAATAGTGTCAGTTGTAGCTGGGTCTGCTACTGCAGTGTATCTGTCCCGCTACACTCTCCCAAAGACTTCTTGATGTTTTTCTCCCCCAACAGGTCGAATGGAACTGCATGACAGCCAATCTGTTTTCTGAATTTGTGTTTTGCCGAGAGTGTGCTTATTGGATGTTATTGCATTGTAAAAGTTATAACTTAGTAGCGAACTAATCTATTAACTTGTGAGTTATTCCAGCAGAGTTACCGCAAGACAATTATTTTCTTTATTACTTCCTTTCCTATATTTAAACGCTAGCGCATGAGTAACCTCTGCTGGTTGAACTTCGAGTAGTTTGTCAAATTGAATTCAATTTGAGCCTTTTTATTTCCTGCCCAGCAGTGAGACATTTCAAGGTGAGTACCTCAGGGAGCTTCACTGCGCTGTATTCATTCTCTGAGCGAGTCATATATTTTTAACCCTTATTTCTCTCTCAACGATTCTCTGGTTTTGCTTTTTTCTCTGTCTCTCAGTTTAACCAGGTAATTTCCTCGCCATTCACTATTTTGTGCACTTCATGTGAACGCACATGGAGACTTTCGGTGAACAGACCGGAAATATACCGAAGTATCATACTGAACATCATCCTGAAAGACTTGGTTCAAGCTTACATTCTGCTTCTGATGGAATACCCCAAGATTGGTCTGATCTGCAGGCAGGTGATGATCAGCATTCAGGTGGAAAAGAAAACAGAAGCCAATAGTGCTGAGGTTCATTTAAAGTTGATTGCATGATGTCAATCCTGATTATGACAATCCAGCCCAGTTACAGGGATTATTATCACAAACAGAAAAAAAAACACCAATGCTCAGAATGCACATGATTCACTCCTGGGTGTGATTAACAGTATCAGTTACATCAGACTGAAAACATTTGAGAACTTTTTGTTGTTTCAGTGCCGACGATGAGATGACCAAGTTAATGATTTCCTCTACAGAGAGCAGTGATCAATTTATCACCAGTGTGAATGAGTTAAGATCATTGTTGAACACAGTCCAACAGCGTGAATATGTTTTGGGTCATCAGTTGACAGGAACTGGAAAGCAATTCCCACAGACTTGGTATTTGAAATGTTTCTCGCAAGTGTGAACTCGCTGGTGTATTAGTTGGTAGGATAACAACATGAATCACTTCATACACTTGGAGCAGCTGAATTATCTTACTTCAGTTTAATCTTGCAAGTGTCTCAGTGGAATAGATGA
>NW_025173131.1:0-1864 GCF_004010195.1 Chiloscyllium plagiosum | reverse complement strand
GCAGTCTTCTCTGTCTGAAGGAATGGCAGCCTTCTCTGTCTGTAGGAATGGCAGCCTTCTCCGTCTGAAGGAATGGCAGCCTTCTCCACCTGAAGGAATGGCAGCCTTCTCTGTCTGAAGGAATGGCAGCCTTCTCCACCTGAAGGAATGGCAGCCTTCTCCGTCTGAAGGAATGGCAGTCTTTTCCGTCTGAAGGAATGGCAGCCTTCCCACCTGAAGGAATGGCAGCCTTTTCTGTCTGAAGGAATGGCAGCCTTCTCTGTCTGAAGGAATGGCAGCCTTTCCGTCTGAAGGAATGGCAGTCTTTTCCGTCTGAAGGAATGGCAGCCTTCCCACCTGAAGGAATGGCAGCCTTTTCTGTCTGAAGGAATGGCAGCCTTCTCTGTCTGAAGGAATGGCAGCCTTTTCCGTCTGAAGGAATGGCAGCCTTCCCGCCCGAAGGAATGGCAGCCTTTTCCGTCTGAAGGAATGGCAGCCTTCTCTGTCTGAAGGAATGGCAGCCTTCTCCGTCTGAAGGAATGTCAGCCTTTTCCGTCTGAAGGAATGGCAGCCTTCTTCGCCTGAAGGAATGGCAGCCTTCTCTGTCTGAAGGAATGGCAGCCTTTTCCGTCTGAAGGAATGGCAGCCTTTTCCGTCTGAAGGACTGGTGCCTTCTCTGTCTGAAGGAATGGCAGCCTTTTCCGTCTGAAGGACTGGCAGCCTTCTCTGTCTGAAGGAATGGCAGTCTTCTCTGTCTGAAGGAATGTCAGCCTTCTCTGTCTGAAGGAATGGCAGCCTTTTCCGTCTGAAGGAATGGTGGCCTTCTCCACCTGAAGGAATGGCAGTCTTCTCTGTCTGAAGGAATGGCAGCCTTCTCTGTCTGAAGGAATGGCAGCCTTCTCTGTCTGAAGGACTGGCAGCCTTCTCCATCTGAAGGAATGGCAGCCGTCTCCGTCTGAAGTAATGTCTGCCTTCTCCGTCTGAAGGAATATCTGCCTTCTCTGTCTGAAGGAATGGCAGCCTTTTCCGTCTGAAGGAATGGCGGCCTTCTCCGCCTGAAGGAATGGCAGCCTTTTCCGTCTGAAGGAATGACAGCCTTTTCTGTCTGAAGGAATGGCAGCCTTCTCTGTCTGAAGGAATGGCAGCCTTCTCCGTCTGAAGTAATGTCTGCCTTCTCCGTCTGAAGGAATGTCTGCCTTCTCTGTCTGAAGGAATGGCAGTCTTCTCCGTCTGAAGTAATGTCTGCCTTCTCTGTCTGAAGGAATGGCAGCCTTTTCCGTCTGAAGGAATGGCAGCCTTTTCCGTCTGAAGGAATGGCAGTCCTCTCCATTGAAAGGAATGGCAGCCTTTTGCGTCTGAAGGAATGGCAGCCTTCTCTGTCTGAAGGAATGTCTGCCTTCTCCGTCTGAAGGAATGGCAGCCTTTTCCGTCTGAAGGAATGGCAGCCTTCCCGCCTGAAGGAATGGCAGCCTTTTCCGTCTGAAGGAATGGCAGCCTTTTCCGTCTGAAGGAATGTCTGCCTTCTCCGTCTGAAGGAATGGCAGCCTTTTCCGTCTGAAGGAATGGCAGCCTTCCCGCCTGAAGGAATGGCAGCCTTCTCTGTCTGAAGGAATGGCAGCCTTCCCGCCTGAAGGAATGGCAGCCTTCTCCATCTGAAGGAATGTCAGCCTTCTCTGTCTGAAGGAATGGCAGCCTTTTCCGTCTGAAGGAATGGCAGCCTTCTTCGTCTGAAGGAATGGCGGCCTTCTCCATCTGAAGGAATGGCAGCCTTTTCCGTCTGAAGGGATGGCAGCCTTTTCCGTCTGAAGGAATGGCAGCCTTTTCCGTCTGAAGGAATGGCGGCCTTCTCCGCCTGAAGGAATGGCAGTCTTCTCTGTCTGAAGGA
>NW_025173130.1:0-1864 GCF_004010195.1 Chiloscyllium plagiosum | reverse complement strand
ACTAGAAAAGGTAACAGTCGCACCCTACAACCAAGTCAGAACCGGAGTGACGAGAATTCACAAAGTGGGCATTTATTAAAGTGCGAAAATTGTTTCCCAGAAGTTTGTGATGGCTGAATCTTTATATTATATTGAGGATGGCTTCATCTGATTTTCCATTGACATGTGTATCAGGGATAATGGACAGAAAAGTGCAGCTGAGAGCACAATGAGTTGAACCATGACCTCCTTTTCTGGTGGTGTGGTGTCAAAGGGTCGAATGGCCCACTCGTGTCCCTCAACCCTGTGTTCTGATGTTCTATTCAGCCCTTGGACAGAAAAGTGCAGCTGAGAGCACAATGAGTTGAACCATGACCTCCTTTTCTGGTGGTGTGGTGTCAAGGGTCGAATGGCCCACTCGTGTCCCTCAACCCTCTGTTCTGATGTTCTATTCAGCCCTTCGGACCTGCTAAACAGGAGCAGCTCGAGTTCACTCCGTTGGTTAATCCTTGTTTCGAAAATGCACTTGGAGAATCCAGGCTGGCTCAACTCCACTTTCCTGCTACACCCTCGTATCTCTCAACTCGCTTGTATGTCCGAAACCAATCCACCCCATCTGTAAATACATTCAGTGACCCACCTTCCACAAGTCTCTGGGTTTGGAAATTCCAGAAATTCACTATCTTCTGATTGATGGCATTTATTTACATCTCAGTTTGAAATTCGATATCCCTTATTCTGTACCAATGTCCTGGAGTGAGACACTCTGCCCAGGTGTGGAACCACATTCTCAACAAATACCTTGTCAAGCCCCCTCTGTACCTTAAAAATGTGATGCTGGAAAAGCGCAGCAGGTCAGGCAGCATCAAAGGAGAAGGAGAATCGATGTTTCGGGCATAAGCCCTTAAAGTGGATTCTCCTTCTCCTTTGATGCTGCCTGACCTGCTGCGCTTTTCCAACAACACATTTCTAAGCTCTGATCCCCAGCATCTGCAGTTCTCATTTTCCCCTCTGTACCGTGCCCATTTCAGTAATGTCACGCTCATTCATTTCAAGCGCAATGATTAATTGCCTCACCATTTTAGATGTACTCAATATTTCAACCCTTTCATCCCAGAAACCCGCTCAATGTACCAATCTAATTACTTCCGGCATCAGCATGCTGACATTATGTTTCATGCGCTGGAACACTCCAATCCCTTTGTACTGCTCCTTTGTTGGGACTCCTCTTCATTAAATAACAGCCTGCCTTTTGGTTGTCAGTGTCATCCTCAAACTCGGATGTATATTGCACTCAGCACTCTCCCTCAGGCTCTCACTATAGATGAAAATAACTGAAGGCATTGGACTGATATTGGTGCTACTCCAGCAGATATGTCTTTATCATAAAGATCGATGAATCCTGACTCTCCAATTTCTATGTGATAACCATCCGTCATCCCATGCTAATACATTATCCATCATACTATGAGTTTCTGTTTGGTGGAAGGACCTTTACTTTGTGATAACTTGTGGAAAATCTTGGGAAAGCCTCATGTCTACCAGTTCCCCTTTATGAAGTCCGCTTGTTACATTCTCATGGGATCTCCAGAAAAACATTTGCATCATTTTACAAGGGAGAACATAGTTTCCCTTTAACAAAACTATGCTGACTCTGCCGGAAGCTTTTCTAAATGATCTGCAATTCCTTCCTTAATAACAGACTGTAGCAGATTCCCAGCAATAATGGTTAGGCTAAGTGGTTCCTGCTTTCTGTCTCGCTCCATCCTTGAAAACAGGTGCCATATTGGAGTTTCACGAGTTTCGCTGGAACACTTCTGTAATCCAGAGAGTTAGAGAATATTTCACACAATGGCACCAGTCACTCTGTAGCCACTTCTTTTAA
>NW_025173129.1:0-1864 GCF_004010195.1 Chiloscyllium plagiosum | reverse complement strand
CTACCTATGAGAATGAAATCGTTGCCGATTGACCGGACCATCTGGTTCACTGATATCCTTCAATGAAGGAATCTTCCATTCCTCACCTGGACTGGCCGACCATTGACTCCAGAACCAAAACAATGTGATTGACACTCAATCGCCCCTGAAATGGTTTAGCGAGTCGGTCAGACGGGCTACAAAATCTCAAAGAAATGAAACCGGATGTATTGACTTGGGCACCGGAAAAGTGAATATTAGAAACATCATTGTCGAATCTGAAAAGTCCTCCTTACTAACAAATGAGTGTTCTTGCCAAAATTTGGACAACTCTTTTACAGACAAGTCAAGCAACAGCCTGACATAGGCATATTCACTGAATTTTACCTTACAGATATAATCCAGACAGCACCATCACCATCCCTGGATATGTCCTGTCCCAAAGGCAGGTGTTATCCAGCACAGGAGGCAGCTCAGTGCGATAGAGTCGGGTGGTGGATGCTCTTGGAGTCTCTGTAACCGGTAACCTCAAATACACAGCATATCACCCACTCAACCATTACCATCAACCAAGAGGATTAACCCTGGTTCAAAAGGGAGTGCAGGAGGGCAAGCCAGGAGCAGAACCAGGCATACATAAACATAAAATTTTAATTTGCTGAAGCCTCCAAAGATAATCACTTGCATGTCAAATAGCATAAAAAGCAAGGGGCAGACAGAACTAAGCGATCCCAAAACCAATGCATCCGATTTGAGCTCTGCGGTCCTGCCAATCTGATCGTGAATGGTGGTCGACATTTAAAGAACTCACCGGATTAGGAGGCTCCACAAATATCCCCAACTTTGATGAAGGAAGGGCGCAGCACATCAGTGCAAAATATAAGGCCGAAGATTTCACAGAATTCTTCACTCAGAAGTTTCGAGTGGATGATCCACTTCGGGCTCCTCCCGTGGTCCCCATCATTACAGATAGCGGTCTTCAGCAAATTCGATTGACTGGTATCAAGAAACGGTTGAATGCACTGGATATTGCAAAGGCTATAGGCCCTGACGACATGCTGACAATCGTCCTGAAGACTTGTTCTCCAGAACTTCCCGCTCCCCTAGCCTAGCTGTTCCAGTATGGTTACAAACTAACAATGGGGAAAAAAACCTGCTTAAGTGTGTTCTGTATATAAAAAGTAGGACAAAGTCAAACCAGCCAAATACCACTCATCAGTCTACTTCCCATTATCAGTAAAGTGATGGAAAGGGACATCAACAGTGCTATCAACCAGCACCTGCTCAGCAATAACCTTCTCAGTGACACACAGTTTGGGTTCCACCAGGAACACTTAGCTGCTGACCTCATTACAGCCTTGGTTCAAATAGAGAAAAAGGAGCTGAATTCCAGCCCTTGACATCAAGGCTACATTCTTTCAAACGTTGCTTCACGAAACCCAAGCAAAAAGTGTATTGCGGGCAAATACTCCATTATTGGAGTCATACCTGACAGATAGGAAGATGGTCATTGTTGTTGGAAGTCAGTCATTTGAGCTCCAGAGCATTTCTGCAGTAGTCCCTCAGGATAAGTGGATGTAGGTTTGCTCGCTGAGCTGCAAATTTCATTATCAGACATTTCATCACCAGAGAAGACAACACCTTCAGTGACTCTCTGGATGAATCCTAGATCCAAGCATCTTCAGCTGTTTCATCAATGACCTTCACGTCATCATAAGGTCAGACGTGGGGATATTCGACAATGATTGTACAATGTTCAGCACCATTTGCAAATGCTCAGATACAGAAGCAATCCATGCCAAAATGCAACAAGATCTGGACCCTCTCCAGGCTTGGGCTGACAAGTGGCAACAAACATTTGCACCACACAGGTGCCAGACAATGG
>NW_025173128.1:0-1864 GCF_004010195.1 Chiloscyllium plagiosum | reverse complement strand
TTGAGTGTTGGTGTTAATGCCTTGATGTCTCACATCCTCCACACCCACCCTTTTTTTTCCTGGGGATGTTAACAATTTAATGTCTGGTTCTTCATCAAGAAGCTGCATTGCTGGTTCACCCCGAATTGACACACCCTTTTGTTTTTGCTTCCCAAAATCAGACTTGCTCATTCTGTGAAAGATATTAACTGTTGGATGGGGTTGTCCAAAATTCAGAGAGATGCCAGTTTTGACATTTTTTGCTTTTCTGTCTGTGAGACCCTGAATCAGCACCTTCAGGAGAATTAGTTCAAGCAGAGTGAGAACACAGGGAGTGGGAGAGTGGGATTGTGCTTTCAATTTTGTGGAATAACAAAAGCAAAAAACGTTCCTCAGAAAGTAGAATTGCATATTCTGAATTTCTACACTGGACAGACAATGCTCTGACCTTGTGCTGTTTAAAAAGCAGCTACTTTTTCTATGCCTTTTTGCTGGGAGGATCTGAAGCTGTAGTAAAGTTGGGTTGCAATAAAGGTTACCTGAACTTACCACCAGTCTCAGACTCATTGCAAGCTTTGAGCTGCAACAGGTTTTTGTTTTAAAACTGCTCATTTCTTTCAGCCTCCTGCACTAAGTTTCCAATGTTGTGTATCAGTTGCAGCAGTGAATGAGTAGCCAGTAGGGTTAGAAATTTTCCAGGAGTGCAGGTACTGCGTTATGTCGTCAGCATTGTAAGGTTTACAGACCGCACCAGGAGGTGTGGGCTGTGTTCACTAAACAATGTGGCGGAGTCGATGTTGGACTGGGGTGGATACAGTTAAAAATCACACACAACCAGGTTATAGTCCAACAGGTTTATTAGGAAGCACTAGCTTTTGGAGCGCTGCTCCTTCAGGTAGCAGTGGAGCAGGATCATAAGACACAGATTTTATAGAAAATATCAGTGTCGTGCAACTGGGCTATATTGAACAACCCTAGATTGCGGTTTAGTCTTTAATCTTTTAGAATGGGTTGCATGTTTCGGTTCATTAATATGTAAAGCCCAGAAGTACTTTTAAGTCAGGTTCTCGAGATGACTTAAGGTTTTATAAAAATCGGTGACATCACAGCTCAGTACATGAATGGTGTGAGGTTCGAGTCTGAAGATTGGGATACAGGCAATCAGACTGGTTCCATTTCCAAAGTCGGAAGTTTTAAAATATTACAATGTTTAAAATTATTAAAATATTGACTACCTACAGATTGTGCTTTTTGATCAAAATTGAATCTATCTGCAAATGGAAATTTATCCCATAGACTTGTGTGTCTGTGCATGCATGAGTGTGTGTGTGTGTGTGTGTATATGTGAGTTTGTGTCTGAGAGTTTGTGTAAGAGCGTGTGTTTGCCTATGTGCATGTTTGGTAATGTAAGAGTGTGATGGAGTATAAGCCTGTGCATGGTACATTGGGGAAACCGAGCAAAGGCTGCGACAACGGATGAATGGGCACCGCACAACAATCAACAGACAGGAGGGTTCCCTCCCAGTTTGGAAACACTTCAGTGGTCCAGGACATTCAGCCTCGGACGTTCGGGTGACCATCCTCCAAGGTGGACTTCGGGACAGGCAGCAGAGGAAAGTGGCTGAGCATGGTACCCATAGGGAGGGCCTCAACCGGGACCTTGGGTTCATGTCACATTACAGGTGATCACCATTGCACTACACACTCCCGCACACACACTCCTCCCCTCTTTCCCCCCCCCACGCACCCCCTCACAGACTTTAGACACTCCGGTGGACTGGATGAGCCACCGTACTGTTGCAGTGGACTGAGTGTGAAGCCTGAAACAATGATATGGCTTGGAAAGAGGAATTCACGGCGGGTAGAAGCTCTACACACATTTGTG
>NW_025173127.1:0-1864 GCF_004010195.1 Chiloscyllium plagiosum | reverse complement strand
ATATAGAGAACAGCAGTCTCTGTGTATAATACACGGAACAGCAGTTCCCATGTCTAATATAAGAGAAAAGCAGTACCTGTGTTTAATATCGAGAACAGCAGTTACCATGTCTAATATAGAGAACAGCAGTCCCTGTGTATAATATAGAGAACAACAGTTCCCATGTTTAATATAGCGAACTGCTGCCCCTGTGTATAATATAGTGAACAGCAGTTCCCATGTCTAATAAAGCGAACAGCTGCCCCTGTGTATAATATAGAGAACAGCAGTTCCCATGTCTAATATCGAGAACAGCTGCCCCTGTGTATAATATAGAGAACAGCAGTCTCTGTGTGTAATATGAAGAACAGCAGTTCCCATGTCTAATATAGAGAACAGCAGTATCTGTGTATAATACAGGGAACAGCAGTTCCCATGTATAATAAAGAGAACAGCAGTTCCTGTGTATAATATAGAGAACAGCAGTCCCTGTGTATAATATACAGAACAGCAGTTCCCATGTCAAATATAGAGAACAGCAGTTCCTTTGGCTAATATCGAGAACAGCAGTTCCCATGTCAAATATATAGAACAGCAGTTCCTTTGTAGAAAATAGAGAACAGCAGTTCCCATGTCTAATATAGGGATCAGCCGTCCCGGTGTATAATATAGGGAACAGCAGTTCCCATGTCTAATATCAGGATCAGCAGTCCCTGTGTATAATATAGAGAACAGCAGTCCCTGCGCTGTGTATAATATACAGAACAGCAGTTCCCATCTCTAATATAGAGAACAGCAGTCTCTGTGTGTAATATGAAGAACAGCAGTCGCCATGTCGAATATAGAGAACAGCAGTGTCTGTGTATAATACAGGGACAGCAGTCCCTGTGTCTAATATAGAGAACAGCAGTCCCTGTGCACAATACAGAGAACAGCAGTTCCCATGTCTAATATAGCAAACAGCAGTACCTGTGTATCATATAGAGAATAGCAGTTCCCATGTCAAATATAAGAGAACACCAGTCCCTGTGAAAAATATAGAGAACAGCAGTTTCCATGTCTAATATAGAGAACAGCCGTTCCCATGTCTAATATAGAGAACAGCAGTCCCTATGTATAATATAGAGAACAGCAGTTCCCATGTCTAATATTGAGAACACCAGTTCCTGTGTATAATATAGAGAAGCGCAGTTCCCATGTCTAATATAGAGAACACCACTCCCTGTGTATAATATGGAGAACAGCAGTCCCTGTGCATAATATAGAGTACAGCAGTTCCCATCTCTAATATGGAGAACAGCAGTCTCTGTGTGTAATATGAAGAACAGCAATTCCCATGTCTAATATAGAGAATAGCAGTACCTGTGTATAATATAGAGAACAGCAGTCCCTATGTATATTATAGAGAACAGCACTCCCTATGTATAATATTGAGAACAGCAGTTCCCATGTCTAAAAAAGATAACAGCTGTCCCTGTGCAAAATTTAGAGAACAGCAGTCCCTGTGTCTAACATAGAGAACAGCAGTCCCTGTGTGTAATATAGAGAACAGCAGTCCCTGTGTAAAATATAGAGAAGAGCAGTTCCCATGTCTAATATAGAGAACACCAGTCCCTCCATATAATGTAGAGAACAGCAGTCCCTGTGTATAATATTGAAAACAGCAGTCCCTGTGTATAATATAGAGAACAGCAGTTCCCATGTCAAATATAGAGAACATCAGTTCCTTTGTATAATATAGAGAACAGCAGTTCCCATGTCTAATATAGGGATCAGCAGTCCCTGTGTATAATATAGAGAACAGCAAATCCCATGTCTAATATAGGGATCAGCAGTCCCTTTGTATAATATAGAGAACAGCAGATCCTGTGTATAATATGGAGAA
>NW_025173126.1:0-1864 GCF_004010195.1 Chiloscyllium plagiosum | reverse complement strand
GGAAATAGTAGTTTGGAGTACTATCCAGGCTGGAATAGCTTTCAGAAGGATAGAGCAACAGGAAGTGATTGCAGAAATATAGAGGGATACTGACTTGAATACTTGGGTCCTTTTCCTGCTGAGAGACATCAGGATGATAACTGAACTCATTAATGTCCTGATTCCCAGGGAACTGATAGGATGGATGCTGAAATTATACCTCCTTCCTCTTATGGGACAGGCACACAAGGAGGCTCAAATTGACAAAGAAAATTCCCATATAAGATGGTGAAGGGGTCTTTATTTCAGTGACTCACATCCACTTCAGGTTTGTTTCCACACAGCACCTACGAATTTCACAGGGTAACAAAGAACAAGGTCATTGCGGACTGCAGGAGATAGTAGACGAAGGCGAGGCTGTAAGGTCTGGAACGGGTTAGAGAGAGGGAAGACTTTCAGCGGCAGAAGTGGGTTTCAGTGATGGTGTCCTGCCAGGAATGGAGAACGGAACAGGCTCACTTAATGAGAGGTAAGTAACTATGTGGTACAAGGGCAGACACAACAGAAAGACCCCAAGCTCTCGATTTGTCATTTCCTCAGTTAGCAGCGCTCACCCAGTCTGGTGCAAGCCCCACATATAAACAATCGGAGGTTTCCCAGCTCCTCGTGCTCAAGTCCCAGTGCACAGCCTTCTGAGCCAGTTGGAGACATACCATCTTTTAGGTATTTACAGTGTTACAGCATTGCCACAGCACAACATCTCCGTTACAGTCACATGAAGACTAATTGCACAAAACTAAGAAACTCATCATTCAGATTCACAGGTTATATAATCCTCTGAACGACAGTCTACAGAAAACGGCAGAATCCACAAAACCTCACTGAATGTGTCAAAGTTAATGAAGAATATTTCATTCTCTCCACTTGGAAACCAGTTCCTGCATTTTACCAATTTGCCACTTTACAATAAGGAGAAAAATCAACACAATTCCAAATAAAGATTTTGCTGAGGTGAACTCTGGTGTATCATGCAGATCTGGAGATCACATGAGCAGCACCAGGTCAGAGTCAAACACTCAGACAGAATGGCCAAATAGATTCACATTTGAACTACATCTCCCAATCTGGGAACCTGAAGCTGCACTCAGCCATTCCAGTAAAGTTCTCCAGATGCAGCTCAACAAGATCCAAGGTTTGTGCATTTAAAATTACAAAATATTTGTTTTGAATCCCTTGGTCCAATCAGAAGACGTCCGTGATTCAGATTGTAATATCCCTCAGGATTCACAGCCCATTATCGATCCAATCCTTCAGATTCTTTAAATACCGCTACCTCTGCTCGAATGCAAGATCCACAGCCCTTCCAACATTTGAGTGGTCCTCCAGTTTCTGAAGGTCTTCCTACCTCCGTAACATAGCGCAACCTCAACAACTTTTCCTCTGCAAAGTTCACCAGAAGGGCACTGGTACAGGTTACAGAGACAGGGAGGGATATCAGCACTGGAGGATTTTGCAAAATTGCGAGGATTGAAGTGGCAACGGAGGCTTCATATTAATAAGGGTTCATGGTGATGGAGGAAGTTCCTTCGCTCGGGAGATTGTGGGGGAGGGCGACATTTGCTCAGATAGGGGCGTCAGTGCAGAAGCAGAATATGGAGATAAGTAGATGGATGGAGAGACTGCTGGAACTTGCATTGAGAGGGCGTGTGAATGCGATGGGAGGATGTTGCATCGACAGTGTGTTTTGTAGGAACTGGATCGGGAAAGTCACAGGCATTGGAGAGGGTTCTACAGATCGGGAAGCTTTCAGGGATCTGAGAGGATTACACAGAATGGGAGGATTGTCGGTTCACCACAGATTAATATTGTTATAGAGACAGGAGGA
>NW_025173125.1:0-1864 GCF_004010195.1 Chiloscyllium plagiosum | reverse complement strand
CCGTATCTATTCCTGTATCTAACCCCGTATCTATCCCTGTATCTAACCCCGTATCTATCCCTGTATCTAACCCCGTATCTATCACTGTATCTGACCCTGTATTTATCCCTGTATCTAACCCCGTATCTATCCCTGTACCTAACCCCGTATCTATCCCTGTACCTAACCCCGTATCTATCCGTGTATCTAACCCTTGTCTATCCCCGTATCCCTGTATCTAACCCCGTATCTATCCCTGTATCTTACCCTGTATCTATCCGTGTATCTATCCCCGTATCCAAGCCCGTATCTATCCCTGTAACTAACCCTGTCCTGGGAGTGTTTGATGGGGACAGTGTAGAGGGCGTTTTACGCTGTATATAACCCCGTGCTGTCCCTGTCCTGGGAGCGTTTGATGGAGACAGTGTAGAGAGAGCTTTACTCTGTATCTAACCCCGTGCTGTCCCTGTCCTGGGAGTGTTTGATGGGGACAGTGTAGAGGGAGTTTTACACTGTATATAACCCCGTGCTGTCCCTGTCCTGGGAGTGTTTGATGGGGGACAGTGTAGAGGGAGTTTTACTCTGTATCTAACCCCGTGCTGTCCCTGTCCTGGGAGTGTTTGATGGGGGACAGTGTAGAGAGAGTTTTACGCTGTATCTAACCCCGTGCTGTCCCTGTCCTGACTCAGTCTGTTCTATTTGCTTGTTATTCACAGAGTTTCAGGATTAAGCCTCCGATGTGCATCACAAAGGAAGATGTTGATTTTGCTCTGTCTGTCTTTCGAGTTGCTCTACAGAAACAAACCACCCAGAGATTACAGACTCTGTAGCCATGATTAACCCAGGCCTGTGCAGATACACAAAATCAAGACAGCCTCAGTAATAGCAGCCAACCCCACTGCTTTCCTAATGCCTGTCAAACACATCCATTAACTCCCATCATACTGACAGCAGGGCGACCAGAACTGCACAGTGCTGTATTCCAAAACTTACCCATTTGTGTTAAAGGCAACATACCCGTTGATCAGACTCCACTTGTCAACCAATGATCACCTTCCTGTTATGCACCATGAATGTTTGATTCCATGCAGTTATTAAATAAATGTTACGTGCTGTGATGGCTGTCATAGGGTAGTGTGCTGGGAAGCGCTCTGTCTCTCACTGCTTCAGTCCTGATGGTCACTGTCCTGTAGCATTGCTCTGTGGCTGATGCTATCACCAAGAAGCAGATACTGAAAGTAGCTTCAGTGTGTTTCACAGACCACAGACACCAAACTCTCAAAACACAGCACATACCGAGAAAGCTAGAGGACAGTACAATAGCAGAGATCCCGAGGAGCAGCAAAGAGATGAGTTGGCATTTCTGTGGACTGTCCTGATCCTTAACATCATCTCTCTGAAGTTGGAGATAGCACACAGCAAAGTAGCAAGGTGACCTGGGAGGGGAATGCAGGGGTGCTTCACTGTGAACTGGCCATGCTGAGTGAGTGAAGATCAGAGCAGTACGGGAAAGGCACAGCAAGTCAGGCAGCGTTCGAGGAGCAGGGAAACCGATGTTTCGGGCCAAACCCCTTCAGGAATGATATTCCTGACAAAGGGCTTTTGCCCAAAATGTTGATTCTCCTGCTCCTCGGATGCTGCCTGACCTGCTGCGCTTTACCAGCAACACACTGATCTCCAGCATCTGCAGTTCTCGCTTTCACCTGCGTTGAGTGAGTGAGCAAATGCATAGAGCTGCAGTGTAATGGGGATAAATGTGAGGTTAGCCACTTTGGGAGCAAAGACAGGAGGCAGATTATTATCTCAATGCCGATAGGTTGGTGAAAAAGGGAGTTGCACGAAGACCTGGGTATCCCTGTACACCAATAGCTCAGAGTGAGTGTGC
>NW_025173124.1:0-1864 GCF_004010195.1 Chiloscyllium plagiosum | reverse complement strand
AATTTCGTGCAGCTCCGCATTTTCACCCGTCCCACGTTCCCTAGTGTTTTTGGAAGTTGGTTTCTGTACCTTCCTCTGTGGAGACAGAACCAATGTATTCTTCTCAGCATGCAAGTGGCTTCTGTCAGTTAGTGATATCGGAGGACTGCACTCGAGATATGTCACCCACTCTTGCCTGGAATCTTACAGAATCAATCCTGTTCACTTCATGGTGAGTGTCAACACAGGTCTGTCACTGGTCTGAGGCTACAGATTATACTAAAGGAGGGGACACAGCTCAGTGACCACCTGATTTTGAAAGATGCTGGTTTCACATTTTACACTTGCAATGGTTTCAACTTAGATAAATGTTCCTGGAAGTCCCGAGGAGGATAGTGCGGTGTCCTGTCCCTTCCCGTGTATGGAGCTTCCCTTCTGTGTAGTCTTGGCTCCATTTGTTTACCATGGACTCAGAACAATCTATAAATGCAATGTCCATATCTCGTCCACAGTGGAGTCACCAAACCATCGAGTCTCTCTGAAAGGATTCATCAGCTGACAAAACAAACCCGAAAAAAGCATCCACATAATCTCCGCTTACTGTCTAATGACAGGAGCAAGTCAAATCCACACACATGGGGTGCACCATTCCGTGTTGAAAATGTTTCTGTCAGCAGAAAAATTCGTTGCATCACCGTACAGTCCCACAGTAACAGTCCCTTTCTCCAAAGAAGCAGTTGATAATGTGTCATTACGCTTCTTTGTATTTCAGCAACTATAACGGCAGCACCAATATTGCCAATGGAGTTGATCACCACACTCGGAGAAGAGCGATAGAGGGAATATAACGTACTTTAAGCGGGGACGCATCTAAATTCACATGATGTTCAGGAATATGGGAGAAGGGGAAATTTTAGAATAAGCTGCAATTTTATTTTCTTTCCAGTTCATCATCAGCAGTCCCTTTGTTTGCTTTTTCATTTGTCTCTCTCTTTCCCCCTTTCCCGTTGGACGTTTCTCCATGCATTCAATTGAGCCTCCGCCTCACTCATTCAGCCATCCCTGATATAAATACCATTTGTTCCCAGTTGATTTAAGTTCTGATGTAGGGTCCCTAAACTCAAAGCATTGTCTGTTTTTCTCCTGACAGAGGCTGCTATACTTGCTGTGATACTCCAATAAGTTCAGACGCTGAAGAATTTTATTTCAGATCTCCATCATTCACAGTGCATTGGTTTATTTCATTTTTAATGCTATTGTTTCACAGGATAATTGCCCTTGCGTGTGAGGCTATTTGTCACGACAATATGGAGCCAACCATTTTATTTTGTGGGTCTGTAGTCACACTTAGCCTTTGGTAAAGAAACTAGCAGTGAAATAATAAACGAATTCCTGATGGTTTATGTTTGCTGTTTGTCACGTCCATCTTAAATGATCCGTTGGGGGAGAAAGTTCAATGAAAAAGCATGCAGCAGGTTATAAATGTTGGGAAAATAGTTTTTCAAACGTCCAAATAAATACATGCATATATGTATGTATTATTCTTGATCCTGTACGACTTCTTTTTCACAACTTTCTCAATCTGCCCTCTACATCTCTAATTTGTTTCGCACTGATACTCCTTGAGTCATAGTACCTGTGCGAGCTTATAGTATACCTCCTTTTTGTAACAACAGTATTTACCTTACGTGCAAAAACACACTCCGTCAAACACAAGGAGAAGGTTGATTTGGATGTGACACGTGGGCAACCGATTTCTGTTATACTCTCTCTGTTTAAAATAATATCAAATCTGAAGATTTTAATTATTTTGTTAGCTGCAGTATTTCTAAACCATGAATCAAACAAGAAATGCTTTTTCATCATGATACTTTGGATTAACATC
>NW_025173123.1:0-1864 GCF_004010195.1 Chiloscyllium plagiosum | reverse complement strand
AGGAACAGGAGGCAGTCATTCAATTGCACGAGAGCGAGACACAGGGACAGGAGGCTGTTACTCAACTGCTCAAGACTGGGACACAGGAATAGGAGGCAGTCATTCAACTGTTCGAGACTGGGACACAGGAACAGATGGCAGTCATTCAACTGCTCGAGACTGGGTCAAAGGAAAAGGAGGCAGTCACTAAACTGCTCAAAATTGGGACACAGGAAAAGGAGGCAGTCACTCAATCGCTCGAGACCAGGTCACAGGAACATGAGGCAGTCACTCAACCGCTCGAGACTGGGTCACAGGAACAGAAGGCAGTCATTCAACTGCTCTAGACTGGGACACAGGAACAGGAGGGCGTTACTCAACTGCTCAAGACTGGGACACAGGAACAGGAGGCAGTCAGTCAACTGCACGAGTCAGGGACACAGGAACAGGAGACAGTCATTCGACTGCTCGAGACTGGGACACAGAAAAAGGACGGCGTTACTCAACTGCTCAAGACTGGGCCACAGAAACAGGAGGCAGTCATTCAACTGCCCGAGACTGGGACACAGGACCAGAAGGCAGTCATTCAACTGCTCTAGACTGGGACACAGAAACAGGAGGGTGTTACTCAACTGCTCAAGACTGGGACACAGGAACAGGAGGCAGTCATTCAACTGCACGAGACTGGGACACAGGAACAGGAGGGGGTTACTCAAATGCTCAAGACTGGGACACAGGAACAGGAGGGCGTTGCTCAATTGCTCAAGACTGGGACACAGGAACAGGAGGCAGTCGTTCAACTGTTCGAGACTGGGACACAGAAACAGGAGGGCGTTACTCAACTGCTCAAGACTGGGCCACAGAAACAGGAGGCAGTCATTCAACTGCTCGAGACTGGGACACAGGAACAGGAGGGAGTCATTCAACGGATCGAGACTGGGACACAGAAACCGGAGGGTGTTACTCAAGTGCTCAAGACTGGGGCACAGGAACAGGAGGCAGTCATTCAACTGTTCGAGATTGGGACACAGGAACAGAAGGCAGTCATTCAACTGCTCGAGACTGGGAAACAGAAACAGGAGGGTGTTACTCAACTGCTCAAGACTGGGCCACAGAAACAGGAGGCAGTCACTCAACTGCTCGGGACTGGGGCACAGGAACAGGAGACAGTCATTCAACTGCCCGAGACTGGGACATAGGAACAGAAGGCAGTCATTCAACTGCTCTAGACTGGGACACAGAAACAGGAGGGGGTTACTCAACTGCTCAAGACTGGGACACAGGAACAGGAGGGCGTTACTCAACTGCTCAAGACTGGGGCACAGGAACAGGAGGCAGTCATTCAACTGCACGAGACTGGGACACAGGAACAGGAGGGGGTTACTTAAATGCTCAAGACTGGGACACAGGAACAGGAGGGCGTTACTCAACTGCTCAAGACTGGGACACAGGAACAGGAGGCAGTCGTTCAACTGTTCGAGACTGGGACACAGAAACAGGAAGTCGTTACTCAACTGCTCAAGACTGGAACACAGAAACAGGAGGCAGTCATTCGACTGCTCGAGACTGAGTCACAGGAACAGGAGGCAGTCATTCAACTGCACGAGACTGGGTCACAGGAACTGGAGGGCATTTCTCAACTGCTCAAGACTGGGACACTGGAACAGGAGGCAGTCATTCAATTGCACGAGAGTGGGACACAGGCACAGGAGGCTGTTACTCAACTGCTCAAGACTGAGACACAGGAACAGATCGCAGTCATTCAACTGCTCGAGACTGGGTCAAACGAAAAGGAGGCAGTCACTAAACTGCTCGAAATTGGGACACGGAAACAGGAGGCAGTCACTCAATTGCTCGAGACTAGGTCACAGGAACATGAGGCAGT
>NW_025173122.1:0-1864 GCF_004010195.1 Chiloscyllium plagiosum | reverse complement strand
ACTTTTTTCACAGGTTTCACTTGTTACAAAGCCATTGTTCTTTAGGAATAATTACACAGGGTATGTTATAGGTAATCACAAATACTTTCACAGATCAAAATACATCAACAATAGTAAGCATCGTTTCAGAATAGTTGGAGTTGCCATTTTGAAGGTGGTGTCTTCACCCTGTGAAGGAGTAATCTGAAGATTGGCTGTTTGTATCAGAAAGGGGCATTTTTCATTGACTTTGATTTTTGTTTCATAGAAGATACCGAGTGCCACCCTAACACCGTTAAAATCCTCCCACCGCCAGTAGAACAAGTCTTACTGGAGGCGACGGTGACGTTAACCTGCGTTGTGTCCAATCTTCCTTCTGGAGTCAATGTGACCTGGAAACAAAAAAAGAAGCCTCTGAAATCAGAGATTGCTGAGTAGCCTGGACAGAATCCCGACAGCGTGATCAGCAAATTAGACATTTCTACTGAAGCCTGGCTGAGTGGCGTTACTTTTGAATGTGTGGTGTACCATCAGAATCTACCGACCCCGCTGAGAGACTCCATCCACAAGGAGAAAGGTGAGCGGTGAGATTAAAGCACAAAGGATCCCATGTGTAATCCAGATCCAGTTACATCAATGGCAGGCTTTGATTGGAAATGAACCAACACCGTTGGGAGCATTAATGATGCATCTGAAGGCAGGATAGCTAAGTAGCTGATTCAGAAAAAGATGGACCAAAGGATATTGTATTCTGATTAAGTCAGATAAGGTGGGAAGAAGCCTGGGTTGTGACGTCACCATCAGCAATGACAAATGGACAGAATGTCCTCGTTGTGGGCTGGAAATATGGAGGCAACCTTCACATTAAAATTTCCTTTTTTTACTGAACAGAATGTGTACCATTCTGCTCCTTTAGAAAACAAAAGTGAATAAATCCCAAATTAAACATGGCGTATTTTAATATTTAGTAAAATTGTGATATTGGTTCAGGATTTTTTTGGTTGATTTATATTTGTATCAAGTATTCTGCAGTGATTAATCCGCTGGAGCCATCAGTGTCGGTCCTCCTGCCACCAACAGAAGAAATCTCCGCTCAGAGGTTTCTCTCCCTCACCTGTTTAGTGAGAGGTTTCTCCCCCCGAGAGATCTTCGTCAAGTGGACAAACAATGACAAGCCGGTGAATCCCAGTAACTACAAGAACACCGAGGTGATGGCGGAGAGTGACAACACTTCCTTCTTCATCTACAGCCTGTTATCCATTATAGCGGAGGAGTGGGCCAGCGGTGCTTCTTACTCCTGTGTGGTGGGACATGAAGCGATTCCATTGAAGATCATCAACAGAACAGTCGATAAATCCAGCGGTAAACCGAGTTGTGTAAACATTTCACTTGCACTGATGGACAATGTTAATTCATGTCAATAAAAATCTCAAAGTTGCATTTAATAATTCAACAGAAGTAATGAAGTGTTTTTTTTCCTCCAGTTGTGAGATAAATACTGAATTAGTTGTTTCTCACTCTGACTTACATTGCACCTGTGTAGTTAAAGTGGATTATTAACAGGTCGAGGATGAGTGTCTTGTGCAGTTAATGTTCTCTGCTCAGATACACCCTGGGTCAGAGACAGAGTAAAGCTCACTCATTGCAGGATTCCACCAAGTACCTTATTCATCCTAAATCCCTCTGTGACAAAATCTGACAATGTCCATTTTATGTCAAGAGTAGGGCACGAGTTTTGAACTTGGTGTTTTTGATTCCCCCCAATTTGACATTCTTACAAAATTCATGTCAGTTTTAAACTGCCAAATTGCACCAATTGGAAATGTAAATTTAAGACACTTTAAAATTAACTTTGATTGGAACATACCAATCGTAAAGAGTGCCG
>NW_025173121.1:0-1864 GCF_004010195.1 Chiloscyllium plagiosum | reverse complement strand
GGGTGGAACTGAGAAGCAAGAAAGGGATGATCACCTTTATTGTGATTGTACTTTCGATCCCACAGTCAAGGGGAAATTGAGAAACAAGTTTGTAAAGAGATGGTTTAAAGGTGACAAATGTTTTTCCTTTTTTGAGACAGGGAATAGGAGTAATACTGGGAATTACAGATCTGTCTTACTTTGTGGTGTGCAAATTATTGGAGAGGATTCTGTGAGACAGGATTTATAATTACTTAAATACCATATTTTGATTAGAGATAGCCAACATGGCTTTGTGAGGGGCAGGTCATGCATCATAAGAGGAATCGCTAGAGAGACTCGGCAGGTTTGGGACGATCTGTGGAGATAAAGTGAAGGTAATTCCAAGTGTGGTCTAACCAGAGCTGTACAGAGCTGCAGCATAACCTTGCAGCCCTTTGCTAATGAAAGCCAACACACCAGATGCCTTCTTAACAATCCTACAATTCCACACTTATGGAATCTTTGAGGATGTGACAAAGCACTCTCTGATAAAGATGGACCAGTGAATATGGTGTTTATGGATTTTAGCCAGGCATTTGATAAGGTTCCCCATAGTAGGCTCATCCAGAAAGTAAGGAGAATGCGTGGTGGTGCATTACTTAATAGTCAGGTCTTGGGAAATGTTGCTGAACAGAGACCTTGGAGTCCAGGTTCATAGTTCCTTGAAAATGGAGTCGCAGGTCGATAGGTTAGTGAAGAAGGCATTTGGTGTGCTTTCTTTTATTAGTCAGAGCATTGAGTATAGGAGGTTGTCGGTTATGTTGCAGCTGTTAGGCAGCTTTTGGAATATTGTGGGCAATTCCAGCCTCCCTCCTAAAGGAGGAATGTTGTGAACTTGAAAGGGTTCAGAAAAGATATTTATAAGGCTGTTGCCAGGGTTAGAGAGTTTGAGCTGTAGCGAGAGACTGAATAGGCTTGGGCTGTTTTCCCTGCAGTGTCAGTGGCTGAAAGGTGACCTTTATAAGACTTATAAAATCATGAGGGGCATGGACAGACAGGGGCTTTTCCTTTGGGTATGGAGTCTGGAACCAGAGCGTGCAGGTTTAGGGTGAAAGGAGAAATATTTAAAGGGGTCCTGAGGAGCAATGTTTTCATGCGAAAGGTGGTGCATGTATGGATTGAGCTGCCAGAGAAAGGCTGGTACAATTACAACAAGTAAAAGGCATTTAGATGGCTAAATAAATTGGAAGCATTTAGAGGGATATGGGCCAAGCGCTGACAATTGGGCCTAGATTAATTTAGAATATCTAGGTGGCATGGAGGAATTGGCCTTTCCTCACAAGACCTTCCCTCCTTACCAGGCAACATCCTAGTAAATTCCTCTGAACACCTTCCTTCCCAAGTTTCCGCATCCTTCCTATTACGCGGCGACCACAACTGTATGCAATATTCCGAGAGGCTGCACCAGAATTTTGTATCTCTGCAGCATGACCTCGTGGCTCCAAAACTCAATCTCTCTATCAATAAAAGCTAACACACCGCATGCCGTAACAACCCTATCAACCTGGGTAACAACTTTCAGGAATCTATTTACATGGACACTGAGATCTCTTGGCTCACGTACACTTCCAAAAACTTACCATTAGCCAGTACTCTTTATTCCTGTTGCTCCTTCCAAAGTGAATCACCTCAGACTTTTCCACATTAAACTCCATTTGCCACCTCTCAGCCCAGCTCTGCAACTTATCTGTGTCCCTCAGTAAACTGCAACATCCTTCGGCACTATTCACAACTCCACCGCCTTACTGCCTTGCTGTCATCCGCAAACTTACTAACCCATCCTTCCAAGCCCTCGTGGAGGTCATTTATAAAATGACAAACGTCAGTGGACTCAAAACAGATC
>NW_025173120.1:0-1864 GCF_004010195.1 Chiloscyllium plagiosum | reverse complement strand
TGAAATTTGAGAAATAAACCCTTGTCCAATAAAGGGAGAGTGGCCAGTCCTCTGGTTTGGATTGATTTTAGCAAACAAATTTGATAAGTGTCTGGAACCCAAATAATCAGGTCCATGCCGCTCCTCCATCTGCATCTCTTCTATAAGACCTTGTTTTGCATTTTACCTTTTAGGCCAAGAGGTGTTTATGGAGACTGTGGCAAGTATTTGGGAAAACGTCATTAGGTTGGGACAGTTTATTATGTTTTCGGATACGTTAGGCTTTTTTGTATTGTGTTGTTGCTTGTTTGTGTTTCAATTAGCAATCTTGAGATTAAATTCTGTTTTATTTCTTACTGTGTGGTCGAACCAGTTTGCATCACTCCTGGAATATCCACTGTATAACTGCTTAAAACAATGAGCAAAGTTTGAGTCCGGGCTATATCTATACTCTGATCTCTCCTGTTTCAACTGGTGACGTTTCGACCTTGTGAACACACATTCCGGAACAATGCTAGGATATGTGTCCTGAAATCGTTAAGTTGCCTGAGTTTCTAATAGCTTTTCAACCACACTCGGTAGCGATCCTACCTGTGTAATAGCTACATCATCAGCAAGGACAAATTGTATTCCTTGAGCTGAGAGTTGTTCCAGCATTCCTACCACGACGTCTCCACTCTTCACTGGGCACTCTAACATCACTCTACACAATTGCAAGCTTCTTGTATCAGTATAAATTCCAATTATTGGTACTTTTTTCTGACAATAGTTTTCAGAGGGACATATCTCACTCAGTGTTCAAAATCAAAGATTGAGAAGATGCTGTATCTCTGAACGTTGTAACCTCCTTATGTGCTGTTGCTGGCCTATTCAAGTAAACTTCACCTTTGCCTATGTTTGAAGGACATCTGGCAGTTCCTCCTTAACTATTCTACGTTAAGGTTATACATTCTGGTGTCGCTTTTGAGCCTCCGAAGTGCTTCATCTGCACATAATTCACTGACTTCCCTACATCTGACGTCCTGGTTCTTTTGTTAACACACCAACACTGTGATGTTACGTGTCCCACTTTATTGCTGTGAAAACACTGGAGCATTGTGACTTCTACGTTCGCTTCAAAGATTCCCTTTTTATTCTATGGTAAGATATCCTTTGATCGTCAACAAGATCTTTCTTCCCCTTTCCACATGAGGATTTCTCTTTTCCCCAATTTCTATTCTACACTGAGTGAAACTAAGGTTGGAATCCAAACTTTGACTGAGGAACCAATTCATAATCATCAGCCATTTCCACTGCTAATTTTGCCGTTTCCATTCTGTGATTTCCCACAGGGGTTATTACTACATCATGAAGTGTATTGTTGAACTCCTTAAAAATAATTATCCCTGTAAGAGCGTCATAGGTGTTCTGTATTTTTAATACGATTATCCACCTTTCAAAATTAATTTCCTTGACTTTTTCAAACTCAATGTATATTGTACAAGCGTCCCTCCTTAGATTCCTGAAATGTTTTCTGTATGCTTCTGGCACAACCTCATGCGCACTTTACATGGCTTTTTCAACTCCTCGTACGCCCCAGATACCTCCTCTGGCGGCGATGAAAATACATCGCGAGCTTGAACTATATGTTTTCAGAATCCTTAAGGGGGAGGGTGTGCAGCCAGAAGGTTCACTCAGACTCTCACTAGGCCTTTCGCCGCCATGCATTTGCTCAGCATCACTCTCTTCCTCACTACGCTTACCTTCAGCTTTCATCTACCATCCTTTTAAATTGAAATTCCATATCTGAGTGCCAATTTCTGAAGTTCAAGCTCCTTCTCTTTCTTTCTTTCCTGGGTCCCCTTTTGTCCATCTGCTTTTATTCTTTCTCTTTCTCTCTCTTATA
>NW_025173119.1:0-1864 GCF_004010195.1 Chiloscyllium plagiosum | reverse complement strand
CTCTCTTTCTCCTCTCTTTCTCTCTGTGTCTCAGTTGAAGTAAGGAGTGGAGGTGGTTGAGTGAACGTTCTCAGAGGCTCTTAAACTATCGAAAATCATGTACTCTGAGTGAAAAAAGCCATGGAACTTATTACCGTATCAGTGTCTGTTTAGAACATCATGAGAGATTGTCCATTCCTCTTCAGGTTCAATGCAATCACCTCTTATTCTCTCACTGAGTTTCACTCACTGCTCATGGTGTCATCATCCCAGGGATTAGTCTGGTGAAACTTGAGAGAAAGTCTATCCACAGTACCCCAAATACTGCCTCAACAACACTCTCAGGGATGATCGCAATAATCCTTTTCTCTCACTTAGACATCGCCATTTCTTTCCTGTGCCACAAAAAGCCATTCCTTCTCCATGCACTAAGACTGACATGGAATTTATCAGTCCCTTACATCTGCACGTCAGCATTAATAAAGCCAGCACCAGAGATACCTATGGAGATGTGCATCACTCTCGGGGAGAATTTCAATGAGATTGAATACACCTAAAATAGGGGATGATCACGTACCTGAATGGAAATGATATGTAGCAATACAGAAAACAGGCAGAGAAAGGGAGTTATCTTTACCTTTGTTCTTCTCTCACAGGATGTATGAAGCCCTGGTCAGGGCAGCATGTTATGCAGATCTTGAACTGAGTGGCTGGTTCAGCTGTTCCACAGTACCGTAAAGAGTAAAACGCATAGCTATGGGTTTGTGGTGCTACAACACAGGACAAATCTTCCTGCTTCATTAAAACCAGTAACAGAGAAAAGATTTATCCCATACAGTAATCTGCGATAATTCTAGAGTCCAAATTTATTTAAAGTAAAAATTAACAACTTTATTTCTTAAAGTATATCAGAGAATAATAAACGAATGACCTTTTACAACTTCTTCCTCGAACCTGGCTTTTAACTTCCCCCTTCACAATACTAGTCCGATAAGACTTCTACTTGAGATAAGTTTTGTTTCGCAAATCTAAAATCCAGGAAGCTTTTAGTTCTTCTCCATATTCCTGTCTTATTTTCTTCTTGGGGATCCTGCTTCACCAGTTACTAATCAATAAAGGGGAGAGCTTTATTGATTAGTAACTGGGAGAGCTATTTTTCAGGCAGCCTTTGCATGCTGCTAGCTTGGCAGTTCTCCTCGCAACTGTTCTATTTTCCATGGTCTTGTACCGCCAAACTATTGGATTGTATCATTGACTGTTAAGATTGTCAATACAATAAATTGAAACTTGTTTGGAGGTGGATATTTTGGGGTATAATTTAAAATGTTTTGCCGAATTTGTTTTAAGACAATGAGCTAATCGGGTTGTTCGACCAAATGTAACATTATATCTATTTTTCAGAACTCTTGGTGCTGTCAGACAGTTATTGTTGGTTTTTAATTCTCTCAAAGGTATAGTACACCCACGTGTTCATCACAGCAGTCACACGGAAACCTGACGAGGGAAGCATGATACATTGACTTCCTCAAAGGACTTGAGGCAAGCAGATTTCTTTTTATAACAAATGACAATGGTTGCTTTTAAAATCCCCAATTTCCTTCATAAGATATCAACAGACCATTATTCTGTGGCTTGACCACCATAAACTGTCTCCCCTTATGTGCAGAGAACAAGTTAAACATTCTCAATAACAATTATTTAGTGACGGACATGTGATTACAAGGAACGTGAAACTGTTGCATCCGGATTGAACAAAGGCACAAATGGTTTATTGAGATATTGCACTGAGACTGAGGACGAGACTGGGATATCATGATGGTGGTATTGGACAGGATTGGTGAGTGGGGAGGACATGGAGATATAAATCTGTGAAGGGCAAAATGGA
>NW_025173118.1:0-1864 GCF_004010195.1 Chiloscyllium plagiosum | reverse complement strand
GAGAAGTGATTCATCAGCCAAGGGAGGACGGGACGTGGTAATCAGGAGCCATGAGACTTCCTGGTCTCCAGAGCCAATGCTATATGCTCCCAGGGCAAATCCTCCCTGTCTGTACACCACTGTGCCACCACCTCTGCCTGGTCTGTCCTGCTGGTGGGACAGGACATATCCAGAGATTTCAGGAGAAAGTGAAGACTGCAGATGCTGGAGATCAGAGTCAAGAGTCTGGTGCAGGAAAAGCACAGCAGGTCAGACTGATGAAGGGCTTAGGCTCGAAACGTCAATTCTCCTGCTCTTCGGATGCTGTCTGACTGTTGTGCTTTTCCAGCACCCCACACTCAATATCGAGGGATGGTGATGGTGGTGTCTGGTCATTGTTTGTAGGGGATGATTCCGTGCGTATGACTATGTCAGGCTGTTCCTTGACTTGTCTGTGAGACAGCTCTCCACATTTTGGCACCAAAAACCATATGTTAGTGAGGAGGACGTTGCACCATTGAGAGGGCTGATTCTGTGGTTGTAATTTCTGGTGCCTTGTTAGTTGCCACATGGTCCATCCAGTTTCATTCCTGTGTTGAGACTTTGCAGTGATTAATACAGTGAGTAGCTGGTTGGGCCGCTGTCAGGTTGGCAGGATTTTTTTCGCCATTGACAATGGTTTCATGGAGATCAGAAGATTCCTAATACGTTGTTTTTTTTTCTTGAATTCAGATTCAACCATCTGCCAAGATGGGATTCGAACCAGGACTTCAGTCGTTTGTTTTAATATTCTGGATAAATGCTAAATACATCAGGTTTGTTCACTCCTTTTAAATATCACTAACCCTGGTTTTGTTTCTTTGTGAAACACTGTCCATCATCCTGTCTCCTCCATCCTCCCCTCCAACAACGAGTGAGGAACACATGGAGTTTCTCTGTCACTAAGACTGAGATAATCCGATCTGCTGCTTCTCTCCCTCCCACGAGCCCACAGAGCCAAACTGCCTCACGCGGTGTTCCTGGTTTTTGTCCTAAACCTACATCTTTCTCCAGTCTCTTGTCAAGCCTGATCAGAGCTCACCTTGACCCTTTACCCTAATCTCGCTAAACTCAATTTCCAACTCTTTCCTCCGCTGCCTCCTCATCACCCCCCTTCGCCAATTTATAGATATTGTTCCTTGTTCTGTCTGTTGGTCTTTTTTGGTTATGCCCTTCTCTCCCATTCTGTGAAAAACTAATATTTGACCTCACCGTTGTTGGAAAATCCTGCTCCATCTCCACTCTCCCTTTCCTTTCTGAATTCCTTGCATTTGGTGTCCCTCAACGATCTATCCTTGGTCTCTCCTGTATCTCACATACATAGTGCCAGGAGGTGATATCATCCAAAAACACTGTGTTAGGTTTGAAATGTACACTGACGATGCCCAGCTCTCCCTCCACATCATCCCTCTCCATTGCTCCACTGTTACTCAGTTACCAAACTGCTTATCATGCTCCCACTACTCGATTAGCTGCAGTTTCCTCCAATAAAACATTGTCATAGTTAAACCCATTGCCTTACCCTTACCTTTCTGCTGAGCCCCTCCCTCTCACTGGGAACTCTCTGAGGCAGAACAACACACTTCACAATATTGCTGTTATATCTGACCCCAAGGTGACCTTCTGATCAGACATCCACACAATCACAACACCAGGAATTCCAATCTCTTAAACGTTGCTTTTCTCCACCTCACCCCAGCTCCATTGCTACTGAAACCCCTTCGCCGCGTCTGTCGCCTTAAACTTGAATCCAAAACAGAACCCTTGATTCCGTGACTCAGAATCTGGTTTCAGACTCCCCTCTCAGTATTTTCCCTCAGACACATCCTCTCAGTATTTATCCTGT
>NW_025173117.1:0-1864 GCF_004010195.1 Chiloscyllium plagiosum | reverse complement strand
CACACATCAAGAACATCTCCGAACTGACAGCCAAACTACTGCGACCACTAGGACTCTTAACAGCACACAAACCAACAGCCACACTCAGACAACAGCTTAACAGAACTAAGGACCCGATACCCAACATGAGCAAAACTAATGGAGTATACAAAATCCCATGCAAGGACTGCACAAACACTATATAGGACAAACAGGAAGACAGCTAACGATCCGCATCCAGGAACATTAACTCGCCACGAAATGAAGCGACCAACTATGCGTAGTCGCCACACACACAGACGACAAGCAACATGAATTCGAGTGGGACAACACTACTATTATCGGGCAAGCCAAACAAAGAACAGCCAGGGAATTCCCAGAAGCATGGCACTCATCCACAAACTCCATCAACAAACACATCGACTTGGACCCAATATACAAGCCACTGCAGCGGAGAGCTGAAACTGACAACAGGAAGCGGCAAGGACAGGCCACTATAAATGCCGCAGGAAACACCACAGAAGCGCTTCACAGGAGGCTGCCAAGCACTGAGGATGCCACCTAGACTGGGGACGAAACGTTTCCAACAACAACCTCCAGCTCGGCGAACAGAAACACATCATTGTCTTGAGTGTTCCAGAGTTTTTCATTGTCCCAGAGTCCAGATGAAGTTTGCATTCCTCACGTACGTGAGCGAGAATGATTTCAATGTCTCAGATCAGTTCCTGTCCCGAGAACATCAGAATCAATGTCCCGTCCTCTACTCGGTCCGACAGTTCACACTTCTTCATTCTCCTCTGATTCCATTTCCCAAAGAGTTTCTCAAGATTTACAAAGCTGGAGCCTAAATTATATGGTTTGCTTCCTAAACATTTTTTCATCTGCCAACTGACAATATTTTCACAGTATCTCTTCACAATCCTCTGGCTTGCACCATGTCCAGGGATGAGAAGTCCCGTTTGGTGGAGAGATTCCCGAAGCTGATAAGTTTCACTTTGGAACAAAGATGGTTAAGTGGCGATTTCCTGCGGTTGTTTCTAATGATGGGAGAGGGAGCGGTGGGGAATGAGCACTTTGACGAGCAGGAGGAAGTGTTGCCACTGACCCGAGACAGAGAACAGAGGACAGGGATTAAAGGAATCTAATGAAAAGCAGCACTTCTGCTCAGGACGTTCAATAACAGCTGCAGAAACCCGATGTGTCGAGCAGTATATCTGGAAAGAGAAACAGAGATAATGTTTTAAATATGGAACATTTCTGATGAAGAACTCGAGTTTCCCAAGTCTAATCAAATTACCGGCCTGGTTCACAAAATAGTTTTTCTGAACTTTGAGCGAAAATTGTACCAGCAGGAAAGCATTCATAACGTAGTCAGCAGGATTCGAACCTACGTGGGGAAACACCAATGGATTTCTAGTCCATCGCCTTAACCACTCGGCCATGACTACAGACAGCTCAGGTGCGTTGAGCTTTGACCAAATCAGCCGTGATCTCATTGAAAGCTGTCGCTGACTTGAGCGAAATGCTTCCATCTCCTTTCATACCTTTGCTGTCATTTGTAAGGTGCGAGACACCAATGTAGAAGAAGAAAAGCACAAAGGTAGTAAAGACATTTGCAGGCAAACTGAGTCAAAATTATTTATTGAAAGTAAAATCACACTTGGAAATTTGCCATATCTCTTTGCGAACATGACCAGCAGACGGAAGCAAGGGAGCTATTGATCTGAGTATTCTCGGTCCTGAAGCAAACAAAGGTTAGTGACATATTCATCTCTTTTTCTGGCGAACGAAATGATCTTTCCTGATGGTTACAATGAAAGAGATGGTTCCCAATAAAAGACAGAGATTAATCCGCATGTAGATATATTTCAATGTGACACGATTC
>NW_025173116.1:0-1864 GCF_004010195.1 Chiloscyllium plagiosum | reverse complement strand
GAGAGGACGAGCAGGACCTTTGGATTAATACATTAATGCGTTATCAGTGGCTTTAGATTTTGGATTGCAGCACTGAGAATAATATGATATTTTCAGAAATTTCGAGAAGCATGTTTTGCTGGTCTGATGTACACTTACGGATTATCTCCGAGAAGGCATATTTTTGGCAGCTAAAGATATTTTACAACTGTCAATAATGATGGCTCTGCAAATTCTTCAGATAATCCAAAATAATTTTCCTCTCTGGCCAAATCCCAGTTGGAGAATATGAGGATTGGAGATGTTAGAAACCCAGGGTCGAAAAGCACAGCAGATCAGGCAACATCCAAGGAGGAGGAGGGACGATGTTTTGTGCATAGGCCAATCATCAACGTCCCAATATCAAGGCTGTGGTTATGATCAATCATCTCAATTGGCTGGTTATGCCATTCAAATGCCTGAGCAGGATTTTGAAAACCGACTTCTGTCATCTGAGATGGCATTCTCATGGCAAATCATAACCAGGAGAGCAGAAGAACGTGGTGAATGATATATTTTAAATGTATTCTGAAAAAAAACACAATATTCCCGAATGTTCCAGCACCTGGCCTATATACTTCCAAACCCTTCCTATTCATATACTAATCCAGATGACTTTTAAATGTCATAAATGTGCCAGCTTCCACCAAGTCCCCTGGTAGCTCATTCCGTACGCGCCCATCCGCTGTGCGAAAAGGTTGTTCCTTCGTTCCTTTTATATATTTCTCCTCCCACCCTGTACCAATGCCCTCTCGTTCTGGACTCCCCCAGATAATATCTTAGCCATGTCCCTCTTGACTTTGTAAACATCTCCAAGATTACCGTCAGCTTTTAAAATTCCACGAAAACAGCATCAAACTTTTCAACCTCTCCAACTTGCTCAAATCCTGCAACACTGGCAACATTCTTGTCAATATTTTCATAAATTCCTTCCAATGCAAGGGGTCTCCGAATTTCACACAATATTCCAAATGTGGCTTAAACAATGTCCTGTACAGTAGCAACATGATATCCCACGTCGTATACTCAATGCTATGTCCAATAAGGAGAGCACGCAAATCAGCTTCTTCATTATCCTCTCTATCTGTGACTCCCCTTTCAAGGAACAATGAACCTGCACTTCCAAGGTCTCTTTGTTCTGTATTCCTCACCAGCAACTGACCATTAAGAGTATCAATCCCGCTCTGATTTGCCTTTCTAAAATGCAAATAATCGGGAATGCAGAGAAAAAAATATTTTCCGCAAACTGGAATCCCCTGAACTGAATTTCTAATCGATACTTGTTACTTGTTTGTACAGGATGCTCGAAGGAAATGATTTGCAGACAGACTCATTCACCCACAGACCTCCCACTTTGTCTTCTGCATTTTATCAAATTTGTCGAGCTTACAAGACCATTGTTTTTGATTTGGTTTTGCTCCAATAATACAATACAAAATCTCACAAAACGATAAATACTGCTTGAAGAAAGTGAGGAAATCATCTCTCGCACTGAAAAAGACCCTCAAAGCAATGGAGCTGCTTTTATGGAGACAGGCTTTGTACGTCCATGGTTAGTCCACATTTGTCTGGGACTGCGCACTTTTGTGGACCATTTCTCTGGAAGGATGCATTGGCTCTGGACCATGTTCAGAGAGGTTCACAAAAATGGTACCAGAAATGTGCAGCTTGTCATATGAGGAACGATTGAGGACTCTGGTTATACACTCGATGGAGTTCAGAAGAATGAGGGGATACCTAACTAAAACATGCAAAATACTGCATGGTCTGAAAAGAGCAGATTATGGAAGATGTTTCCATTGATTAGACAGATGACGACTCGAGGACTCAATTTTAGAGTAACTGG
>NW_025173115.1:0-1864 GCF_004010195.1 Chiloscyllium plagiosum | reverse complement strand
TTCGTGTGTTTACCATGTCAAAACCCTGTCAAAATTTTGTTGGCTCTATGATTCCCCTTCATTCTTCTCAACTCCACTGAATATCCTAACTAATCTAATCTCTCTTCATACCTCATTTCTGCCATTCCAGGAATCAGGCTGGTAAACATTTGTTACACTACCTCTGCAACAAGAACATCCTTCCGAAGGTGAATGAAACCAACACTGCATATAATTATCCAGCGATGGCCTCAGCGAGTCCATGTATAATTGCAGAAAGACATGATTGCTCCTGTACCTGAATACTCAATGAATGAGGGCCAATATTACATTTTCCTTCTCAGCCCCTGCTACACCTGCCTGCGAATTTCAGTGAATTATGCACAATGAAATATCTTTCTGACTGAAACCTCCCCTTTTCCCGTACTAAGATCAGAGAGCCAAGAAACTGCCTTCTTGTTTTGCTGACCAAAACAAGAAAGAAAAAAAAAACACATTTGTCTGTATCATAATTGAGCTGCCAAGCGTTTTCCGACTGCATGCAACCATCACAAATGTTTACACATTCCCCGGGGACACATACAAACATTCCATGAATGCACTAAATACTGAAAAAAAGGTGCCTGCGATTATTTGCAAATATTGATACACTTCTTGGGATTAACTGTGCTCAATGACACTGTAGCTCATCACCCCCCGACAAATGCTGATAGATTCACAATGAACTCCTGTGAATACTGACCCTCTCGCTGAGGATACCCACAAATGTATCTCACACTGGGGATGCTCAGGACGTACTGCAACTCTTCCTGCGGCCATCTGTCAGAACGAACTCCCCAACAAATCGCTTGGATACTAAATTAATTCAGAGTGATCATCCTGAAACTACCACCTCCTGGCCCATGTCAACACTCTGGTCTCTGTGCGGATTTCTGTTACAATCTGACACACTTCATCCAGTCTCATGTAAACATCAACAAGATATTGCGTCGATGATGGTACACTATGGCAAGTCTCCTGTAAAATATTGCCCGTGAAAGTCCATGTAATTATGGACAATCCCAGTAGACTCTTTGTAAACGCATTCGGTGTTACCCTGGGCCCACTGTAAATCCGTAGAGTCTTCCTCGGTACAAACATTTGAAAAGGCTGCATCCTCTATGGGACCAATTTTTCATCACATTTGGGACAACCTGTTGATACTGCTACATACCCTCTGGGACACACTGCAGATACCTATGCATCCTCCTTCGGACAGCATGTAGATTCTGCTGCGTACATGAAAATGCTAACAAACACTGCAGTGATTCCCATAAAACTCTGACACATTGTTCAGGTACGCCATCTTAATTCTGGCAGTTTCACTGGACACACAGTGTACGTAATAATTCTCAACTTGGGACTCCAACAAAATACTCTCACTATCCCTCCTGATATACTGCAAATTCTGAATCAATTTCACAAACTCTCCGTGAATACTGTCACACGTCCCGAGGACATTTTAAATAATGTTCACTCACTGACGATGCTCAGTACTTCCCAAAATCCCTTTGATATACTGTAAGGGGATATGAACACCCCAGTATACCACGTGGAAACTGAAATATATCCAGGTGACTACCCTATAAATGGACTGCTTTCATGTTTACACTGCCGATGATGCACACAGTTCACGTGGACACACGTGAATGCTGTGATAGATAACGAGGACAGCTTGTTAATACTGACTCATTCCCCACAGACACCCTGGAAATTCTGTGATATCGTTTGTAAATATGAATATGCTCCCCACTGACTCTTAAACCTGACTGTGCCCTTGGGTACAGCTTCAAATAATGCAATGCTCACTGGGTCTCTCTCTCTCTCTCTGTCTGTCTTTTACATA
>NW_025173114.1:0-1864 GCF_004010195.1 Chiloscyllium plagiosum | reverse complement strand
TTATGTCAGACATCTACTACTGGCAGTTTTTTTAATCGATCTGACATTATCAGAACATTACTTTGTGCAACTTACAGAACTAGGGTGCTCAGACAGCAATTGTATTACTGGAAGCTGAATTCCCAGATTTGTACTATTTTTCTGTGAGTAGCCCTCACACTTCAATTCAAGTAACTTCCAAGAGACAGTTTAATCAAGGGTAAATATCTAAAAAAAAAGACAAGTCTGCCCTTTTTCCTGATTTCATACAAGCAAATTCTTGCATATACAACTCGAGACTCAAATTTAGAACAAGGAAAATCACAGTTTATTACAGAAAATAAAAGACTACTGGAAGATGAGAGGTCTCCCTAAGAGTCGCATTCCA
Source organism: Chiloscyllium plagiosum (assembly GCF_004010195.1). Lineage (NCBI taxonomy): Eukaryota > Metazoa > Chordata > Chondrichthyes > Orectolobiformes > Hemiscylliidae > Chiloscyllium > Chiloscyllium plagiosum. Next base: position 1,497 of record NW_025173114.1, on the reverse strand, counting down.
ACGAGGCAATCTTCTCGAATTCAACAATCAACGGCCTTTTATGCCTTTGACTCAAGCAAAGCATATTATTTCCATTATGTAAATTATTTTCCTCTTGAAAGTTCCAAGGCTGTTTTTGTTCCTAGTCCACCGAAAATGTTTCCGTAGGCCACAGGCTGCTGCAAGATGTTTCGCTTTCATCACACCTCAATTCTGAAGAACAGGAGGTCTTTTGCAATAACACAAAACGTGTCTGCAACAACCTGTAAAATATAAGTTTGCAGAATAACAGATAACGTCTCTCTCCACTTATCACAGTTCCTGCCCATTGTCTTTTACAGGAGATTTTTCCTGCCTGTGGTTAATGTTACTAACATTCTCTGTATACACAGTTGCAGAGGAAAACGCAGCATGTTCTGTCAGCAAACAAGTTTTGGCCAAGAATCCCAGCACACACTTGTAACATTAACATTGCTCCCATAATACACGACTTCAATACTCTCTTGTGGTCAAAGGCACCTGGGGAGCCGTGGACTCTAGACCTGTTTCAACCAAAGCTCAAATGAGTCCCTGTCACCCTGGGGGTAAGGCTGGACAGTAACATCAGTATGGAGACTGCAGATGGCATAACGTGAGCAGTTACGATTCTACAATATGAATTGAAACGTGTCATAAAGACACAGAAAACAATGGCAATGAAAAGCATGAACAAAGAATAAAAACAGAATATAAGAGCCCGACGAAACGCTTAGTAGCCAGCCTAGCCACCCCAGAGAATTGTAATCATGAAATTGCTCCAATACCTGACAAACCTCATCTGCCTCCAAGTATATGTAGATTAGTTATAGTGTCTGAAGTGTTCCGAATGTATGTGCAACATTCGGGGCCAATAACAGGCAACTGCTCCCTGTGCCACTACCAAGTAGTCAAGGGCCAGATGGTTCTGTAAACGTGTGGATTACCACTCCTATTTCCACCACATCACCACAGCTCGGTATTAGCCTTCTAAAATCAGACTCTCTGTGGTATATGCGTCAATGTCTTATCTTCTAAACTACTGTCTTGTGATCTCCAAAGCCACACTAATCAATTTGTCAAATAGTTGTACATGTCTAAGGCCGGTTCTACAGTGCAACCATTTTTTTCTCTTTTTTTCTAAGCATTCACCTCTGCTCGTTACTTCCGAGGTGACAATTGCTTCTGCACACTTGGATTGGTAACCTAAGGTTGCCATGCATTATTTTATCCCATATGAGCTGATCAACAAAATTGAGATATTACTTATCTCTCCACGTATACTCCCTATGCCTCGTGTAGTGGCTTAATCATCAAGTTCACCAAGCAAAAACAAGGGCACTAACATCACCAACAGAAACGTGTCAGTTCAGCACTCTCATTTAAATTTAATTTTCACGAAAATGCACGATAACTTCAAGTGCAATTTCAATCCATCCTACTTGTTGTTTGTTCTTTCTCTAAATTTTTCCCTATATCTTAAAATTACTTTATATCTTATTC
>NW_025173113.1:0-1864 GCF_004010195.1 Chiloscyllium plagiosum | reverse complement strand
TCCCTCACATGTTTCACCTTCCCCTCGCATGTTTCACCTTCCCCTCACATTTTTAACCTTCCCCTCGCATGCTTAACCTTGCCCTCGCATGTTTCTTCCCCTCGCATGCTTAACCTTGCCCTCGCATGTTTAACATTCCGCTCACATGTTTCACCTTCCTCTCGCATGTTTAACCTTCCCCTCACATATTTCACCTCCCCTCACATGTTTCACCTTCCCCTCGCATGTTTCACCATACCCTCACATGAATCACCTTCCCCTCGCATATTTAACCTTTCCCTCCCATGTTTAACCTTCCCCTTGCATGTTTAAACTTCCCCTTGCATGTTTAACCTTCCCCTCACATGTTTAACATACCCCTCACAAGTTTAATCTTCCTCTCGCATGTTTAACCTTTCCCTTGCATGTTTAACCTGGCCCTCGCATGATCAACCATCCCATTGCATGTTTAACCTTCCTCTCGCATATTTAAACCAACCCATCGCATGTTTAACCTACCCCTCGCATGTTTCACCCTCCCCTCGCATGTTTAACCATCCCCTTATGTGTTTAACCTTCCTGTAACATGTTTAACCTTCCCCTCACATGTTTAACACTCCCCTCACATGTTTAACCATACCCTCAATGTTTCACATTCCCCTCACATGTTTAACCTTCCCCTCGCATGTTTCACCTTCCCCTCACGTGTTTAACCTTCCCCTCGCATGTTTCACCTTCCCCTCACATGTTTCACCATACCCTCACATGAATCACCTTCCCCTCGCATATTTAACCTTTCCCTCCCATGTTTAACCTTGCCCTCGCATGTTTAAACTTCCCCTTGCATGTTTAACCTTCCCCTCACATGTTTAACCTACCCCTCACACGTTTAATCTTCCCCTCGCATGTTTAACCTTCCCTTCACATGTTTAACCTACCCCTCACAAGTTTAATCTTCCACTCGCATGTTTAACCTTAGCCTCACATGTTTAACCTTGCCCTCACATGTTCAACCTTCCCCTTGCATATCTAACCTTCCCCTCACATGTTTAAACTTTCCCTTGCAAGTTTAATCTTCCCCTCGCATATTTAACCTTTCCCTCCTATGTTTAACCTTGCCCTCGCATGTTTAAACTTCCACTCACATGTTTAACCTTCCCCTCACATGTTTAATCTGCCCTTCACAAGTTTAATCTTCCTCTCGCATGTTTAACCATCCCCTTGCATGTTTAACCTTCCTCTCACATGTTTAACCAACCCATCGCATGTTTAACCTACCCCTCGCATGTTTCACCTTCCCCTCGCATGTTTAACTATCCCCTTATGTGTTTAACCTTCCTGTAACATGGTTAACTTTCCCCTCACATGTTTAACGCTCCCCTCGCATGTTTAACCATCCCTTCACATGTTTAACCTTCCCCTCTCATGTTTTGCCTTCCTCTCGCATGTTTAACCTTCCACTCGCATGTTTCACCTTCCCCTCACACGTTTAACACTCCTCTCACATGTTTCACCTTCCGCTTATATATGTTCAACCTTCCCTCATATGTTTAACAGTCCCCTCACATGTTTAACCTTCCCGTCGCATGTTTAACCTTCCCCTCGCATCTTTCACCTTCCCCTCGCATGTTTCACCTTCCCCTCACATGTTTAAACTTCCCCTCACATGTTTCACCATGCCCTCACATGTAACTTTCCCCTCACATGTTTAACCTTCCCCTCACATGTTTCACATTCTTCTCGCATGTTTCACCTTCTCCTCACATGTTTAACCTTCCCCTCGCATGTTTAACCATCCCCTCGCATGTTTCACCTTCCCCTCGCATGTTTCACCTTCCCCTCACATGTTTAACCTTCCCCTCATGTGTTTAACCTTTCCCTCACA